>NC_143260.1:107748233-108049772 GCF_984573655.1 Nuphar pumila | reverse complement strand
TCCCCAACGAACGGCGTAACTGTCCCCTCCGCCATTGTCGCAGATTACCGATCGACGGCGAGGGCAGACCGGCGACGACGTCCTCCAGCACAGCCCGAACGGCACCGGAAAAGGTGCTCTCTCTCTCTCTCTATATATATATATCTGCATAGCCGGAGAAGGGCCTTAAACTGCTCTTTTCTGACTATTTCCGTCTCTTCGGCCTGCTGGAAAGGGCCAGTCTGAGGCCGTTTCCCGACCAGTTATCTGTGTCTCTCTAGCCTGCCGAAAAAGGGCCAACTAAGGGCCCTTTCTCTGCCAGCTATCTTCGTTTCTCTGGGCGGCCGGACAAGGGCCAGCCTGAGGCCCTTTTCTAGCTGTATCTCTTTGTTTATCTGCCAGGCCGGAAAAGGGGCTTGTGTTCACCCTTTTCCGGCTGGCTCTCTCAATCTCTATGACCGACCGGAAAGGGGCCTCAGACTGGCCCTTTTTTTCCCGGCCGGGGCTTTCTCTTTAGTGACAAGAATTGTTTTGAGGGGAAGGAATGGGTTTCCTTTCTTTGCCTAGATAATTTGGGCATTTTTTATTGCTACAATGATATTGAATTGCTTCATGAATAAGTGAGCATTGATATGTCAATATTGCTAGGTTCAGATGAGGGAATAAACCAATTTGTCCTTTTATCCTTTTTCGAGGAATTTGCCAAATTGTTAGAACCTGCTATAGTAATAAGAACAATAAGTTTTGTGTAAAACGTAGTCGCCAGAGTGGGAATGAAAAATGGGACGCAGCACGGGAAACAACAGAAAGGGGGATCGGTAGGATTTAAGAAGTGGGAAGCGAGTAGGAACTGGTGTATGAGGAATCATTTAGGAAGCAATATGTGAAATCATATAAAATATTGATAACTTGACGGAGATAAGACGAAAGCTTTAAAGAAAGGAAGATCACTATCAAGAACTATTTCATTCTATTAGAAAATTTCTAGATCACTTAAGAGGATCACACACAAACATATATATATATATATATATATATATATAAATTGAAATAATAAAGATTTTGTACAGTAATTTATGTATGCTTTATCACATGTCACAAAATCTAGGAAATTTATTGATTTTTTCATCTAAAAGACAAACTTATGAAGCAATAATAAAATATATTCATATTATCTCAATATTTGCCAAAAAAAAACTTACATCCAAATAGTGTCATACTTATCATCCACTATAGCAAACAAAAGATTTTCCTCAATGTGAGACTGGTTATTAATATGTTTCAATAGCTAGCTACTGCATGTGTGTGTGTACACGTGTGCATGCATGATGTGTGTGTAAAATTTCAGTTTATATGATTTGCCACTTCGCATCTCTAGGTTGTGTATGTGAATATTGCTAGAATGCAACATGAGATTAATAGCTAAAGTATTGTAGCAGATGAAATGTTGTGTTTACACCTGTCACATGGATATGGATATGGGAACAGGACACAATAAGGATACACTTGTTACGACATGACAATTCTAAAAATTTAAGACAGGGAACACAACTCTATGTGTGTATGCAAGTCCTTGGTACACACATTCGTACTGTATCAATGAGTCAAAAGTGCAAGTTATTTCGAATCAATCTGACACCGTAGATGTGATCTACATGTTTTATTTAGTGTGGGTCGGCCCTTGAATCACTGAATTGTTATGTATGAAAAGGTTTTTCCTGCAAATAAAAAAAATTCAATGGCTGCAAAATTTTTGGCATAAAAAAAAATATTTTTTTTGTCGAAAAAACATAATTCAAGGGCCAATCTTCACTAAATAAAACATGTAGACCGGATTTACAGTGTCAGATTGAGTCGAAACAACTCACACCTATGAGTTTCAACTCATTGTTACAGTACGAACGTGCATACCAAAGACTGGTCCCATATATATGTATAGTCACTAAAATATGAGAACCTGGAAATATAAGAACTAATGCATGAACCATGATTTTAATGGATTTTTTGTTCTTTTCTCTTGAATCTAACCATATGGATGTGATCTACATGCTTGGTTTTATAAGAACCCGCTCTTGAACCATCCGATTTTGATGCATAAATGAGATTTTTTTAAGGCTTTAAAATCATTGGCTCATAATATTCATAAATATTCAAGCATTCAAAAATCACATTTTTTCATCGAAAATACACAATCCAATGGCTGATTACTGCCAAATTCACCATGCCAAGTACATCCACATGGTTGGATTTGCAAAAACAGGGTTGGAAATGCCCATATTTCTAGTTCTCATATTCTAGTGACTCTCTCTCTCTCTCTCTCTCTCTCTATATATATATATATATATATATATATGGGGTCACTAGAATATGTTAACTGAAAATATGTGAACTGAGATTTTTATGAGTTTTTTTTTTCTCTTAAATTTCACCTTATGGATGTAATCTACATGCTTGGTTTATAGGAACAAGCTCTTGGATCATCCAATTATGATTCATAAGCAAGATTTTTTAAGGATTGAAAGTCAATGGATTGGAATTTTCATAAAAATTCAAGCATCCAAAAATTGTGTTTTTTCGTTGAAAGTACACAATCCGACAATTGACTCCTAACAAATAGGGATGCAAATGGGTCGGTTTCGGATCCCAAAATACATTGGGGAGTTGGGCCGGCTCGGATCTAGGACAGCCAAATTTTGCAAATTTCTCTTCCTAGATTTGACCCATTTGCAATCCTACTAACAAATGGACCATGCTGAACACATCTGCAGAGTTAGATATGCAAAAAATGTGTCGAAAATGCATAGTTCACATATTTCCAGTGAACATATTCTAGTGGCCCTATATATATGGGTTAATGGGTTAATATTTTGTGCCTTTGAAGGCACCAAATTATATGAAACTATTGAGCTGAAAATCATATGTTTTTTTTTTGTAAATTAAATCTTATGCATGTGATCTATAATGTTTTTTTAGTGGGAAATGAGTTTTGAATCATATGATTGTGACACATAAGCCGGTTTTTTAAGGGCTTCAAAAATGAACGGTCTACAATGCACTAAAATTTCATGACTCAAAAAACCATATTTTTGGATCGAAATAACATGATCCAAGGCTTGATCCTTAGAAAACAAACCTTCCTGAACACATCTATGTGGTCAGATTGAGTTGATAAAGCTTGAACCTATGATTTTCAGCTCAATGGTTCCATATAATTTTGGTGCATTCAAAGGCACCAAATATTGACCCTATAATATGTATGTATGTATGAGTAATGACAAGCTGCTCAAGGAGCACCTCCACCCACTTACTAGAAGCCATAATTTTCATAATATTTTTAACTTTTTTTTGTTGATCAAACCCTAAAAATATGATCACCTACATTTCTTAGTAGAAAACAAGTTTTGGATAATGTGATTGTGATGCACATATAAGGTTTTCAAGATATTAAAAAAACCAACGGTCCACAACGTGCCAAAATTGTATGACTTAAAAAAATCTTTTCTTTACATAAAAAATGATCCAAGGCATGATTCCTATAAAAAAAACTATGGTGAATTCATCTATGAGGTCTGATTGAGAAGATACAACCTAACCTGTTGTTTCTAGTAGGTGGGTGTAGGTGCTCCCAAAGCACTACAACATTACTCTCTCTCTCTCTCGCTATATATATATGTATGTGTTATATATATAAATAATATAACATGAATAATATCTCAAATGCAAAGTCTTTAACCACTATTTAAAGTCACTATGATGGAAAACAACGTTGAAATTGAAATGTGATGTAATTGATGACAAATTTAAAAGAGAAAGAATGCAAGTGAATAGGAAATAAGCAATAAGAATCATAGAAGGAAATAGATAAAGTTAATGACACAATGGCTACTGTATCCGACACGGGTTTGACTGTGTCCATGAAGTCTTTAAGTGTTGTGTCATGTTGACACAGGATACACTTGCCAAGTGAAGTATCCATGTGGCATAACTTTACACAATAACTTTGTTCTCGTCACGTTTGGCCCATTAGGGTTTTCTTTGATGCATCAAACAATTGAAAGAACTGTTGCTGTTGACGTGAAATAGATGTTCTTTTTGGTAGTCTGACTTGAGGGACTCTTTTCCTGTAGTTTTTGTGAGAGTTGCCTGTGTAGGGTTCACAGTTTTTTGCACATGATGTTTTTTATGATTTTCTTCATACTCCACAATTATACTCACATAAACAATGATGAGTGGATGCCAGGATTCCACTGCTTTTAACAATCAGGGAGCTCCTAGAGGGCATCTAGGAGAAGTCCTTCCGCAATGAGGGCAAGGAAAACCTGCCAAAGCTCTTGTATAATCAATCTAGGAAGACCGTTGATGCCTATTAGATAGATACTCGTAGTAAGCTTGATTTCTGTTTTTCCTTTTATCTTTTTTTTTTGGATATTAATGATACTGTTCAGTATTGAAATGCCCATGAATTGTACTTATAGTGATACTTCACAAATCAAAAGTCGATTACTTATATGAATGACAAGATGGACTGAGTTTTATTATGTGAGGGACCTTTTCTACTCATGAAAACATTATTTTTTATTTAAAAGTTAATTCAATAAGTTACTTTGGTAAAAAAATGCAAAACCAGGTTTGCTATCATCCAAATAACACTTTTCAGATAACCAGGTTATATACAGCTTCACAGTTGTCATCCAAACAGCAAATTCAGTTTTTTAGGGTGCTTAAAAATCAAGTTTTAAACTAGGTTATCAAAATATCAGGTTTTCTTAGCATATCATCCACATGGGGATATACTTTATTTTTCGTCACTCCAAATTGTGAATTGTTGGTGAACTTAATTCATTTGCTGACTATGTCTCATATTATGAAGCATGAGCCGTATAATGAGATATGAAACCTTTGGATCTATTTCTCTGTATCTAACTTGTTTAGCCTTTGTCTCAAAAAAAAAAAGAATAAATGCTTACTTATTTCTAATGTAGAGCTAATGAAATAAGGTCTTTAAACATCTCATCTTATCCCTATTATAAAGCAAAGTACTTATGTTCCAAATTAATGCCCTATTGTGCTCTATAAAAACAATGAAAGTGGTATGCAATCTTTTTTATATTCATATACTTTGGTTAATTTTTTTTTTCATGATAATTAGAGTGTTATTGTAACGACCCCCAAACTGACCCTAAGATAAAAGTGGGAGATTTTTTTTTATTATAAATAAACGTTTTTAACTCATTGCGGAAAGATAACCCATGGATCTGAGGCACATTACAAATTTTATATACAGCAAACCAACATCTATTCCAAACATAAATTTATTCTACCCACTAAATTTAAATTAAATGTAAATAACTTAATAAACCAAATTTCAAGTTCAATAAGTTCCAAAACATTAAACTCCTATAGCGGTTAGAATCTGGGCCACCAAAACATAAACAATCACTCTCTCCAACAAGTCGGTCTCGCCATCACTTTACTCAGCTAAGATACCTGAAAAAGGTTTTAAAAATAGGTAAGAACTGAAGTTCTTGTACGAGACCCTCTTAAAATCTAATAGTAAGGAAAAGAGCATACATAAAATCAAATATAGGTTTAAGAGGGCCTTAACACACAATTCACACTTAAAACAGACTTGCAATATAAACCAATTTACTTTTGGGCAATCACAAATTACATGTTACATAAACCAATGTAAAGTTGATGCATGAACCAAATTATAATCGATGCATAAATCAATGCAGATTTCATGAGTAACTTTTTGGTATAATTGTTAATCATTGCTTTTGAATGCATGTTCTTACTTAATGCAACATATTTAAGTTTCATCTTGTATAAAACCCACAGATAATAAAAATGGGCCAAATCCCGAGGTCCAAGGCAGTCCCCAGTTTGTATCTTAATCACATAATTGTATTTCTTTTCTTGGTATACCAATAACTGTAGTTGAGTTAGGCAACACCATCCCCAGTCCAAGTTGTGGAAGTTCTCTACAATCGTGGCTAGAAACACGAATCACCTAACGGGTTCTTGAGGTAAATAATGCACGCGACGTTCAGTATCCTCATGGTCTCCTCCATAACCGCCATTCAAGGATCTTACCGTTTCAGAGAGCATCCAAGGAAGAAAAATTTAATTACACTATTTAGGTATTTTATACCTTTCATAAATTATTAAGGGTTCTTCACACAAGAACAACATGCAAATCAACATGCATTATCCGATTTGGACCTTCACCCCACTCGGTCATAGCAGTGTAATATTGTGTCACATGTGAAATTAAATCATAAGCATTGTAAATCATCATATCAATGCATTTCACAATTAACTAAATAGCATGACACAATCACACAACTTTTAAAAGGCCCTCAAATAGCTCAATCATAACCATTACACAAATCTAAATCCCTTACATAAGACAAGGTTTGACATTACACATCTAGCTCACATGAGACAAGGCACAAAATCATATTTCGGGCTAATCCCAATCCCAGATTCAAAGCATATAACCAGAATAAGAATTCAGATTTAAACCGCATTTACACAAAAACTCCAGTTCATTTACTTGAATCCTGGATTAAATCAAAATTAAATAAAATGTAGGTTTATAAAATTAACTCCAGATTTAAAACTCGGTTATCAAAACTCAGCTTTAAATAATTAGGTCCAGACTTAAGCCCACCTATAAATTAAGCTTAACTCACTTAATTCAATTCAGATTTAGACCTTAAAATACATTACCGATTTTTAAAGCTTGTTCATTCGAATTCTAAAGAAATCAGAAATCCAGTTTTAAGGCCAATTTAAAATCAGATTTGACCACTAGAAACTCAGATTTTCATTTGATCTAAAAATTCAGAATTAAATAGTTAACCAAAAATCCAGGTTCTAATGATAAAATTCCATACTGAAAACTCTACTTAAACTAGACTTGAACCTACTTAATAAAATCCAGATTTATGATTAAAACAAAAACTCAGATTTTTACTTGATTTAAAAAAAAAAAATCCCTGATTTACATGTTTAATAAAAGCTCAGATTTGTTTTAATTAAATTAAGATTTAAATCATGTTTAACAATGGTTCAGATTTAGTTAGTTAAATTCAGATTTGACTTGTACTTAAACTCCCTGTTTAAATCGATCCATTCATATGTTAAAAAATACCAGTTTAGACCAATAAAATTTCAGGTTTGTCTTGTACTAAGACTATAGACTTAATATGTATCCAAACCGAAGAGAAAATCAAAATCTGTCATTGATTGGAACATATGCTAAATAACATCAACATTTAAGAAACCCAAAATGCAAGATTTGTTCATGAGCATTGGATAAATAAACCGATTCTTTCCCAAAATTTGAAATCTAAACGTGCACAGTCAAATGCCTGATTTTTATTCAGCAACAACAATATGAACTATTCATGCTAATAATAAAATCACAACCATGTAACGGCATCAGCGATTAAATGACCCACACGCATAGTCGGGTCAGGTTAATACTAACAGTCCATTGCACATAACAGTTAAGATATTAACACCCTAAACTAACTAATACCTAAATCTGGACAGGTTGAGAAAAATAAAACCACCTAAAACAATCAATATACGCTTCGTTTGATCATGCTAAAGAGTCTGCACATGCAATTAAATCTAAACCTCTAGCAGCCAATTGATATATGCCGATAAGAAGACAAACTGTACAGAAACTATCCCTAAAATCGACACTTAATAAATCACTCTGTGTACGCTTCACTCATGCAAATCAATGTCTAACAAAAAAAAATCAAAACTGTTCACGGACAGGGAGTAGCTAACATTGGTATACATTAGACTAAGATTTAGACATGCACAAAGAATAGCTAAGATCGTACAGATTATTAAAACTATCAGAATTTAATTATCAAACAATTAAATCTGTACATGCTAAGGGAAATCTCAAAACTCATCAAACAGTCCCTGCTATCAATACCTAAAAAACGCATAACAGAAACAATCAGACCTTAAAAAAAATATTTGGACAGACTGTTAAATCCTAAAGCCCATAGACCTGTTCACGCTAAAACAAGAGCAAATCCAAAAAAAAATTCTAAAATAGCCTAACCCCCTATCCAGAACGCCCCTTCAAAACAGATTTTGGGGTCCTATTATTTTTTCTTAAAACCCATATTCGATTCTACCCATGCCAATCTCCTTACCTATCAGATTAATAGAGAGAATCCCGTACCTTGTTTTGATTTCGATTTAAGGAGGGTACGTTGCTTCGATGGCTGTCAATTCCTCCTCCTCACTCTTGCAGCACCTTCCCTCTCTCTCTCTCTCTCGTTACCCGCTCTTCCTCTCTCTCAAAACACGATGAATGAGGGGAGTACTTTGGAAAAAGATTTTCCAAAAAAGACATCCTACCCATTTTACAAAAAACTTTATTATTTATTTATTTTTTGTTGTTTTACTTTTTAGTAACCTTCCTAATAAAATTTCTTTAGGCCTTTAAACTAAGCCTATGTCCTAATTTTTGTTAAGTAAGACATTTGAACATGTATTCTGCCAAATTCCGTTTTATTCCATTCCACAAAAAAGTCCTTGAACATCTTAGTGCTAGCAGGATAAATAAAATACTTTGATCTGTGGGTTTCACTCATCAACTCTTCTCTGAGAGCCTTTGGAACCCACCATCTTTCCTCAAACATGATGATTATGTCTTCCTCACGATGGAACTGCGCATTTGGCTTTTGAGTACTCTCACACATCGAAGTCTAGATCATCCGATTACAATGCCTCAATACGATATATGATCTTAGGTCACACTCTCATTCATGCATAATACATCCGCCGACTTCGTCTTCAAACAACTGCCACTTGACGAATTCTTCAAGTAAATCCCAACTTTGCTCAATCAAACTGGCGGTTGAAACTGAAGTCTTCCTACTAAGCGTATCTGCCACCATATTCGCTTTTCCCAGATGGTAAGCGATGGAAAACTCATAATCTTTGAGGAATTTTACCAACCTTTGTTGCCTCAAGTTCAGATCCTTTTGTGTGAATATATATTTTAGGCTTTTGTGAACAAAGAGAACCTCAAACTACTCTCCATACAAATAGTGGTGCCAAATTTTCAGTGCAAAGACAACAACTGCCAACTCCAAGTTGTGCGTTGGGTAATTCTTCTCATACACCTTCAGCTGCCTAGAAGCATAAGCAATCACCTTTTCGTGCTGCATCATGACACAACCCAGTCTTGTTCCTGAGACATCACTGTAAACCACAAAACCTCCTGATCTTGATGTCAAAGTCAGTACTTGAGCTAAGGTCAACCTTTTTTCAGCTCCTGAAAGCTCTCCTCACAACGAGGCGTCCATATAAACTTTACTCATTTTTGCAACAACTTGGTCATTGAGGCAGCTATACGAGAAAAATCCTAGATAAATTTATGATAGTATCCAGCAAATCCAAAGAAACTCCTAATCTCTGTGACAGTCTTCGGTTGTTCCCAAGACAACATTGCTTCCACCTTTGCTGGTTCTACCTCAACACCATTGCCTGAGATGACATAGCCGATCCAGCTTGAATTCACACTTTGAGAACTTAACATTAGAGTTTGTGTTCCCTCATTGTTTCCAGCGCGATCATCAAATACTCTCTATGCTCCTCTTCACTTTCTGAGTATATCTAGATATCATCAATGAAAACTATCACAAAATGATCCAACCATAACCGAAAGACTCGATTCATCAAGTCCGTGAAAGTTGTTGAAGCATTTGTAAGTCCAAAAGACGTCACCAAAAACTCATAATGCCCGTATCTAGACCAAAAAATATTCTTCAGAATATCTTTTGCCTTGATCCTTAACTGATGATATCCCGATCGAAGGTCAATCTTCGAAAATACTTTCACTGTGCGTAATTGATCGAACATGTCATCTATCCTGGGCAAAGGGTACTTGTTCTTTACCGTTACTTGATTCAACATTCGGTAGTTGATACATAATTTCATTGAGCCATCCTTCATCTTGACGAATAAGACTGTCACTCCAAGGTGACACACTTAGTCTAATAAACCCCTTGCCAAGAAGCTCCTGCAACTGCTTCTTTAGCTTCACAAGCTCAGCAGGTGCCATACGATACGATGCTCTCGACATCGGTGCCATTCAAGGCATCAACTCAATCGAAAACTAGATTTCATAATGAGGCTCTAATCCCGGTAAGTTCTCTGGGACTACATCAGAAAACTCCCGGATTACGTCCAACTGTTCCAATAATAACTCTTGGCTATCAGTTGCCGACACACTAGCCAAGAACATAGTACACCCCTGCTTGCAGTACTTCAAAATCTTCAATACTCATATGATTGACTATCTTGCATTATGTCGAGATAACCAATCTATACCCAAAATGACATCGTAAAATATCATCTTGAGTAAAATCAGATAGGCAGACAACTTGTGTCTATTAATTACCACTTTAACCGTGGGGAGATACTTAGCACACCAAGTCGATACCTCCAAAGGAGACATAACTTCTAACGCAGTCTCTAAGCTAGACGATGAAATATCAAGCGATCCAACAAAAGAAGAAATAAAAGAGTGGGTTGCACCCGAATTGAACATAACACGTGCAAGTTGATCGATAACAACAATAATACCTTCGATCAGATCACTCTGATCGTTTCACTCTGCAGCTGTAGCGGCATACGCCGTTGGTCATCCTCTGCGCCTGCTGCTGCGGAGGCCTCTGTTGTGGTTGCTACTGATTGCCCTGAGCGCCTGACTTGTTCAGACAATACTGCGCAATGTGCTCTGACTGCTTACATTGATAGCAGATGCCAGTAAAAAGTGGGCACACACTGAAGGGATGATTCTTGTTGCACCGTCGACACGTCTATTGAGTCTTTGTCTATTGTGGTTGTCTCTGCTGATGGCAGTTCTCGTGGTTCCTCTGTTGGGTCTTCTGCTTCTTAGACTGCAGCCCCCCTATGCCTTACCACCAGTAGACTCCACCATTGCCGCTGCCATTGCTACTGTCGCCTGACTTCTTGGACTGACCTTCCTTGAACCGCTCCTATTCTTCGTTCATGACTGAAACTGACTCAATCACATTGCTGAAAGTAGTAGGATGACTGGTCATCACATGAACCTGCAACCCATCCTTGAGTCTTCGCACGTACTTCGATGTCCTTGCCTTGTCATCAGCAAATAGGTTGGGGTAGTAATGCTCGAGAATCCGAAACTTGGAGTTGTAGTCCACCAGTCTCATGTTCCCTTGAGTCAACTCGAGGAACTTCTGTTGCATCCTCTCCCTAGCGAACGAGGAAAAATAAGCCTCCAAGAATGCTTCTCGAAAAGCTTTTCAGGATATAAAATCTACCTCAACGAACATAACTTTTCGGACCGTGTCCCACCACTTCTTGGCATCACCCTTCAGACCGTAGGTGCCAAAGTCAGTCTATCTCTCTTTCGGCACGAGCAAGATGCGAAAGACACTCAATTTCTTTGACCCAGCTCTCAGCGACTTCAGTGTAATATCGCGTATTTTCATACTCAGTTAAATTTGAGATTTTCGAAAATTTGGCTAAGCATAGAAGAAAAATCAGTAGATCCTCGATATTAGACCGATTCTTTTGAGTCTGGGCTTGGCCCAGGTCTCATCAACTAGGTCTAAAGGAGCCACTTAAAATGTGAGAAAAAGTTTAATTTTTGACTATTAAATTCAAGCAGAATTCGAGTGAAATTCAGGTATTTTCGGGCGAATTTCGGAAGTGAAATTCGAGTTATATATCGTTGGATGCGTCTCGAAATTCTGAGCATAACGATATTTTATTTTCCTTGATTCGGGCTACAATTGGCCCGAAAATCACATTTTTTTCAAAAATTGAGCAGTTTATCTTTTAGTATGAGATCCACACAAAATAAGATGTAAACCTACCAAGTATAGGTTTATTCCGTGATGTGATTGGGCTTCATGGATTAGAGGAGACAACTCATTATTTCTTCCAGAATTGGATTCTTTCCAGAGCTACACGATTTTAATCCCTTCATAAGAACAACATAGGGTGTATACTGTTTTTTCGGATCTGATGGATTTGATCCAAATTAATATGGATTTGGACTCTATCCAAGACCGATATTAATCTGGCTTTGATCAAGTTCAAGGCCCATTCAGATTTTTGAGATGGATTTGGATCTTGGATTCGAATCCAGATCTAAATTCATGCCCAACGATTTTCTAACTTTAAATTCATTAGAAACCTTTAAATTGAAGTTAATTAATGTTAATAAGCCTCCCAAGTTAATTTGGTAAATTTTAGAAGCTTCTGGAAATTTATTTATTATTTAATATTAAATAAATAACTAATTTAATTCCGAAAATTTAATTTGACAATTGTTTAGGACTCTAAGTAGAGCCCTTAAACCCATATAAAATCACTTTAGAAGTGTTCTAGTTCAAAAATATAATTTTTGGAAATTTCTAGGTATTTATTTATTAATATTAATTAATTAATTTTAATTAATTTCGAGATTTATTTTTTAGAGTGTTTACGACTCTTAGTAGAGCCCTTAAACACACCTAGAAGCATCTAAGAAGGTTTAAGAAACATAGAGTTTTAAATGAAATAAAACTTTGAAAAAGTCAACTTAGAGAGTTTCAAAAATTTTGAAACTCTAAGAGAGAAGAGAGTTCCAGCTGGGGCTGCACTTTCTTCTCCAGCCCATCTAGAGCTCTATAAATAGATCAAAAAAAAAAAAAAAGAGAAAGAGAAGGAAAAAAAAGAAAGAGAGAGAAAAAGAGAAAAAGAGAGAAAAGAAAAGAAGAAGAAGAAGAAGAAGAAGAAGAAGAAGAAGAAGGCTACCTTCTTCAATCATCCGTCGTTTCCAACCATCCATTAGTGTTCTTTCTTCTATCTTTGTGTAAGGTATGAGTCTTTCTCTTGAATCGAATGAGAAAAAGAGCATGAATTTGTATTCCATGCAAGATTTTAGCAAAAACCCATGAGAAAATAGTAAATCTGAATATTTACTCTAAGATTAATGGTGAAAATTAATGTTTTTTTCCTTTTTTGAAATTTATTTTGGAAAAAAAAATACGTATAAGTATATATATATACAAATATATTTAAAGTGTCGCAGATCTAGTGTGCATTAGTTAAAAAAGAAAAGCATGTATTGCGATCTGCATGTTGTCACAACAATTTATGTGTGTGCTTACTTGTTAATACAAAAAATTTGTTTTGATTTTGGTTTATACTAAAACGTATTAGGTTGCATGTTTTATGGCAAAGCATGTTATGCGAAAACTGAATGTAAAGACCTCTACAAGCACATGTACTTGGTTTTAAATCTGTCTATACCTGCCAATTTGACTGTGAAACCAACAGATGCATGCTTGCTCGACTAAGAATCTGTATATGTAGATAAATCTGCATGTAAAACTGCCTGTGCATGCATACTTAAATGTTTACTACGCATATGCATGCATACCGATAAAATGTTGTTCATTATTTATGATTTCTTTTCTCTGTTTCCGGAGTCTTGACTGGCTCGGTCGGGCAGGCCACGGTCCTGCCAGGCCACGGTCCTGCCAGGCCAGCCATTTTGTCTGGACTGAAGTTTGGTGTAGCCCAGACCCAGCCAACTCATCGGCTGGGCTGGCACTTTGAAAAAAAAGCTATATATGATTTCAAAAAAAAAAATTGTTTGAGTTTTTAGCCAACTCAGTTGGCTGGACTGAACTGAGATAGTTCAGTCCCTGCCAACTGGGTTAGGCTAGGCTGGTTCCTGTTCAGCAGGACACAGAGCCAGCCGACCTGGTTCGGCTGGGCCATGTGCCTGAAGAAAAAAAGGGGTAACCATTTTATTAAAAGGTTCTTAAACCCGTCCGACTGGTTAAAAGGTTTTTAAACCCAGCCGACTGCCAGTCGGCCGGGCACATATATTGGGCTGGCTGGCAGCCCAGTCGAACCCAGTTTCGGCTGGCCTGACAGGCCCTGGTGATCTTGCACAGGCCCAGCCACTTGTCGGCTGGGCAAGGTGATTTTTTTTTATATATGTTTTAGAGAGGGGACTGGCGGTCAGCCCAGCCGAACCCGATTCGGCTGGCTTGTCCTACCAGGCCACCTAGCCCAGCCAAGCAGTTGGTTGAGCAGGCACTCAAAAAATAAATAAATTTATGTACATAAATGCAAGGTCCTAATATATATATATATATATATATATATATATATATATATATATATATATATATATATATATATGATGCTTGCATAGCACATGATACGCATTGTCATGTGTTTGAAAATGTATTCTTCTTTTGAAAAGATTGTTTGTGAAGCTTGTCTGAAAAATGTCCAGATTTCAGTCCATGTACCGGAAGTTCATAACCAGTTTATGCTCAATTGAATTTCGAATTTGACACTTGACCAATTTTAGGCCTATTGTTTGGCACCTAGTTGAGCTGGAACAAATTCAATTATGCATGTGGATTTCCATATTTACTATCCGCATTATGTTCAGCTATATGCACACAAAAGAATGATATCGTATACATGCCTAGACTTGTTATGTCATGCATGTTCGTGATATTAATGCATAGTTGTTTCCTATGCATGAGCATACCTGAAATGAATATGGTTTGCATGCACATAACTGCATGAGTGTACATATTTTAAATTGAATTGGTTCATGAATGAAAGTGTGCATTTGGCATGGTGATGTGAATACATGCATTGGAATGATGAATACATGCATATGGATATTGTTGTTTCATGCACATCTTTGAAATTTGCATCAATGAATGTGCATTGAGAAGCATTTAAAAAGGAATGCATATTGGCATTATATTTATGATTTTTGCTATGAATGCATCGATGATCAAAATGGATCATCATAGGCTGTGCGAGCCTTGAGCACGTGTTGCTCTTTGTTTTAGTTGTTCTATGCATTGCAAAAATCAAATGTGATATTATTGTTCTAATTGCACTATTCTATGTTTCCATAGGCGTTGGTCCCGTGAAGAGTTTCACATATTGATTTGCGAGCTTGTCTTATTAATTCTGCATGTTGAATTGTAAATTAAAGAAAATGAATTAATAATAAGATAAAAGAAATTAAAAGAACAATATAATCTATATTTTCTTGATGTCCCTTCTATAGTATGAGAATCTTGGACATTGCAGTTTTGGGAAACCATGAGAATATTAAAACTCCGTGTGTGTTGTTGTTGCCCTTAAACCGGAAATGGAGGTTCTTCTTCTGGCCACGGTTTTAGGGAGTTTCCACCACTTTGCCTGAGGTTGGTGTGTAGACCCAACTGTTGTTTTGATATACCAAGAAAGTGACACTTGTGGATGCTGATTTCTCTGGTGTCCCGATATTAAATGCTGATTTCTAATGTTCTGATGGATGATGTTGATTCCTGATATCGGTCGAGAGATAAGTTTGGAACGCAGTAATAAAATACAACTTATGTGCTAAGTTACTCTGAGAACCCTACTTGACCTTGGAAATTTTTACTTGTTTGGAGTATCCGCGGGCAACGGTAATTAAAAAGATGAATTTAAATTGTGTGCATCTAATAGGGACATGTATATGAAAAGAAAACTCTTATAAAAGATAATAATTTATTCATGCATTGCACTGAAATCATGCATATTCTTGTTATTCATTAGATCATGCATATTTACTTATTCTTTTAATTTTGATATATTGGTTAATACATGATGTTTATTCTCTAATGCATGTAAAATGTCTTTAATGCTTAAATTGTGGTCCCTATTGATAGTAATTGTTCCCTCTTGCATAAATAGTTAATTGAGTTGTGAATTTATCATAATTGCATCCCTCTAAAATATTGCATAAATCTTATTTATGTTTTCTTTACTTATTTGTTTTATTAGAGGGATTCATACACAAAATTCTTTGGTTTCTGACACCCCTACTTTTATGTTTTTCACAGCCTCAGTGGCCCAGTGAAGCGACTTGCTTTTGTGAGGAGCTATGAGGAGACCACACGATTACTTGACAGATTCTTTTGGACAACGTAACTCTTCTTTTTGCTTTATTTACATGTTATTTGCTTATGTCTCAGACTTTATGCATTTTATTAAATAAAGTTTGGGTTTGGTATGGTTGAAAATATGAGTATAAGATCGCTTGTGGTGGTGGTTGTGTTTAACTGTAAGGGCTCCAGATTTCTGTGATTGTTTTCACACTTGTTTGAAAAAAAAATTTTGCCACTTTTTCATGGGTATGAGTTGGGGTCATTACATTCAGGGTCGACTTTTACAAAAAAAGTCAGTGGATCCAACTTTAGAAACTTCTCATATATAATATCTCGTGGAATTTTTCCAATTATAAATTTAATAAATATGATTTTATTAAATAAACATATATTTTTTGCTGCCTTATATATATATATATAGGGACTGACGTTAATTTGGACATGAGTCATGGATTCATTGGCCGAGACCCATAGTCCATCCATGATAAGATAAATAAGTTTTAAAATAAATAACAAATTAAACTATATAATAAAGATAAGATATATATATATATATATATATATATATATATATATATATATATATATATATATATATATATATATATATATATATATATATATATATATATATAAAGAGTTAGATTAGGAGTTCTAAATAGAACTCTATCTAATTCTAGAAGGGGCGTCCCCTCCTTATTAGGGAGTCCTAGTTGCTTTATAAAAAAGAAAGGGGCGTGAGCTGTAAAACCCATGAAAAAAATGTGTATGTTGGGTCCGGGTCGGATCCGGATCCGACCCGGACCCAGGCACCCGACGCCCTCCGTCGTGCTTACTTAAAGCACGCAGGGGGGCAAGGATTTCTCATTCGAGAAACATTGTGCCTCCGCTCTCTCTCTCTCTCGTCATTCTCCTGATGTCTCGCCGGAGAGCCAACCGACAACCCCCCGTGCTCGTCTCTCTCTCTCTCTGTTACCCTCGCTCCCCCTCTTCCCTCTGACTCCCATCTCTCCTTGCTGCCGGTAACCCCACCTCTTGTTTGGTTAATCCTCCGACGAGCCTCGTCCGACCTCTCTTCTCTTCCTCCCCGATCTCTCTCCTTTTATCCCTGCGTGCGTCGGCAGCGCCCAGCCAGCACACTCCTCTCTTGCTCTTGCTCGTCGTGTTCCGGTCACCCGACATCGGCAACCCCAATCTGACGCTCTTTAAGGTAACCACTCACTCTCCCTCTCTTCTTTTCGTTGTCTTCTTCTTCTTTTTTCTCAGTTTCTTTTTGGTCGACTAGCAAGCCCCTGCCTGTCAGTTTTTCGGTAGGCCGATAGGGGTGATGCCCCTGCCGCCTGAGTCTTGGTCGACCGATAGGGGCGAAAGCCCCTGTCGCCCGAGTTTTGGTAGGCTGGCCCCTGCCTGTATTTTTTTCGGCAGGTCGGTAGGGGCGATACCCCCTGCCACCTGCATATAGTCGATCGGCAGGGGCTTTTAGCCCCTGCCTCCCATTTTTCTGGCAGGTCGGTAGGGGCAACATCCCCCTGCTGCCTGTGATAAGGCTTTCGACACAGACCTTTTGCCCCTGTCGCTTGAGTATTTTTGGCAGGTAGGGCTCCTACCCCCGGTCCTCTCCTTTTTGCAGTGGAGGGGCCAAGCCCCCTCCCTGCCTCCCTGTTTTCTTCTTCCTTATGCAGTGGAGGGACCGAGCCCCCTCCCTGACTACTATTTCCCTTTCGCAAAAGGAGTGGTCTAGTCCCTCCTTGTGTCCCACCACTTCTTGGCATCGCCTTTCAGACGATACATGGCAAAAACAGTCTTCCTGTCCTCAGGAACAAGCAGGATGTCAAACGCCTACTTGGTTTCTTCGACCCAGCTCTCCGCGGCCTCTGGGTCAGCCTTCCCCAAAAAAGTTGGTGGATCCAACTTCAGGAATTTCTCAAATGTGACATGGTTGGGGTTCAAAACAAACTCGGCAGGCTGGACACAAGTAGGTGGTGGCGCCGCCTGTGCCTGCATGTGAGTAGCCATGCTCTCGGTCAAAGTGTGGAGGGCATTCATCATGAAGTCCCTCTGCTCCTGCCAGTCAGCGGGAGCGGCAACGGCCGAAGGCGAGGCTCTCGTACGTTGATACATCTACAACAATTTTTTTTATTGAAGGTCATATGCTGATCGATCCTACCCTCCTAGGATTGATCTCAAATAAAATGACATTAATATAATCACATTATCATTCTTAATATACACCAAAAGAAGCTTACTTTTAGCTATACTAGCATGTCTTTAAACACTCTTAACAATACTAACTAACCTTACTAGTGATGGTGACTGCTCTAGAGCACGAGGCTTGACTTGCCAACAATTTGGACAGGGCTCACTTACCAAAAAGGAAAACTTGATACAAAAAGATGGTAAAGTGTAAGATTTTGTAGTGTGCTATGATACCAAAGTTGTAACGGCCCCAACTCCGACCCGTTAAAAAGTGACATTTTTTTTTGAAAACTATTGCGGAAACATTCCAAGAGACCCGGGGCCTTACAGTCGTAATCACATCCACAACCACAAATCACATCCACAACCACAAGGGATCTTACCTTATCATAGTTGAAAGCAATCCAATTTTATTCAATAAAATATTAAATGTCTAGAAACATGAACATGAATAATAATAACAATAACGATAACAATAATAAGAACAAGTCTCTAAAGTAGAGCTCTTTTGTCTAAACTGAACACTGTCTAGCAGTCATGTAGCCCCCGTAGCTCCTTGGAATAGCAAGTCCCATTACTGAGTCTCAGAAACTGCGAAAAACACAAGTAGGGTATCAGAATGCGAGATCCTGCGTTAATCACTATCTCATGCTTCAATTGATCATTTATGCATTCTAAGAACAAGAATTATGTAACCGAGAATATCATATTTCAGAAAGCAATAAAGTTGCATGATCTAATGTAGAACAGTAAGACGCATGAATTCAATGCACATGCATGAATAATTTATTAAGTTATTATCAGAGTTTTCTTTCTATATATATGTTCTTATTTAATGCACACATTTTTGTTTCTCTTTTTATTTCTATAACCCGTGTATACTCAAAATGGGTAAATAATTCCCGAGTTCAAGTTGGATCCCCAGTGGTAGCTTAACACACAAATTGTTGTTTTAATACTGAGTTTCCTACTTAGCCCTCAACCGACTTTAGGATTCAACACCATTCATCGGAACATTATAATTCAACATCTAATGTCGGAACATTAGGGAAATCAGTATCCACTAATGCCACTTTCTTAGTATACCAATAACAACAGCTGTCTCTATACACCACCCTAGGCAAAGTGACAGAATCTTCCTAAAACCGTGGCCGGGAGGTGAATCACCTAGTTGGGTCTAGGGGCACACTCGCATACGGAGTTTTAGTATCCTCACGGTTCTCCAAAACCGTAGTCGAGGATTCCCACACTAAAGAAGGGACATCCAGGAGAACATTAATTACACTGTTTTCTCGTTTGTCTTTTTATTTACATTAATAATTTATTTAAATTCTTTGTTTCGTAGTTTAACATGCAAAAAGACTAAACATTCGTTTCACAATTCAACATGCGAAACTCATCACGGGTTCACAGTCCGTTGTCACATGAAACAATGCAATTAGTTTTAAAACATTAAGTTGATTTTTGCGATGCATAAACTAAACATGGAGCAACACCTGCTGCCACTTTGCAGTCGGGTCCAAACATGCAGTCGGGTCAGGCACCACCTTGCTAATACCGATTGCATGCTTTAAAAAAATAAAGCACGCAGGGGAGGGACAGTCGGCGAGCCCCTCCCCCGCGTGTCGGCCACCGCCTCCACCTGGTGACCACCGCCCTCATCCCCCTCTCTTTATTTTTCAACAGCCTCACCTGCTACCGGAAACACACTATCCCTCTCCTCTTTTGTGTTCTTCGACGACCCCCGACACTGTCCCCTCTTTTCCTATTCTCTCTCTGCCATCGACTTGCGACTCGCGGGAAGCAGCCACGACGTCGACAATCTCAAGTAAACCCGAGACCCCCTCCTCCACCTCCTTCCTCTTTTTACTTCGTCGATTTTCAGCAGTGTGAACACCCCAAATTTTCCAAAAAATCCAAAAATTCCTTCTTTGCCCCTGACCTTCGTCTTCTGAACAATTAGGTCAATTTTCAAACAAAATTTCATTCATTTCTCGGATTCGCTGGAATCCAAACTCAATTTTTATGCCTGACCCAATTTTTGATCCAAATCGGACCCGGATCCATTCTTGAATCCTAATTTTCAAATTTAAACCGATAATTTTCAAAAACCTCATTTCTCAGAGAACCTTACAATTTCAAAACAAAATTTTTATAAAGTTGCTTCAAATAACTCATTTGGGTCCCGATTGCTAAAACCCTCACATTTTCGGATTATCTTCAAAAAATTCAGAAAAGAGAGTAGGTTTATCGACTTATTGAAATCCCTTTTTGCTAAAAAACTCTCTTGAAAAATCATTTTATGAAAAGTATTCTTTGAGGGAGCCCCTTTTTGGAAAATCAGGAAAGTTTGTAACGGCCCCTCCCCGTTCGCAAGCTCCATCTCTCCCTCTCCCTCCATCGCACCTTCTTCCTCCTCCGCTCATCTCCAACCGAATCATCTTCCTGAACCTTCCTCTTCTCCTTTAAAAAGAGCATTCAGAAGACCCTTTTCATCATCCGTTCTTGTAATGAAATGGTGGTCTTCAACAAATGCACAAATAACTCACAAACAAGTGTCTATTGGAGACACTACAAGCATGACCCTTGAAAGGGTATAAAAGGAAGAACACTTGAAAAATAAATAATACTTTATTCATGAACAAAATGCTTAAGAAGCATAGTTCTTTACATTGAAGGGGTTCACCCCTATATATACAAAAAAGTGGAAGAGAGAGGAGAGCTCATTTTGAGCTCTCCAAAAGAGACGTTGGATTCCAACGTCTCTTAATATAGCTGTTGGACTACAGTCCAACAACATTAATTATTATAGCTGTTGGACTATAGTCCAACAACATTTATTATAGTTGTTGGACTACAGTCCAACAACTATTTGCACAGTCAAGTTCCAACAGGAACTTGATTGGATCAAATATCTAGTTTCTATTGAACTAGATGCTAAAAAAGAAAATAAAGAAAAATAGAAAAATAAAATAATAAAAGAAAATATAATAATATTAAATAATATATATATATATATATTACAGTTTACATTTTAACACTCCCCCTCAAACTTATGGTACAATGAGCGAAAGTTTGTCTAAGAGGAAGTGAAATCTGGGAGCAGCGAGAGGCTTGGTGAAGAAGTCTGCTAATTGATATTCTGATGTAACATATGGCAGATCAATGGTTCCATGTAAGTATTCCTCTCTGACATAGTAACAGTCCATCTCAATGTGTTTAGAACGCTCATGGAATGTCCGGTTGCTTGTAATGTAGATCGCACTTTTGTTGTCACAACACATCTTTGAAGCTTGCGTTGCTTTAGGTCCCATATCCGCTAGCAATCGTTTGAGCCAAACAACCTTCATAGTGGTGGTTGCCATGGCTCTGTATTCAGCTTCGGTGGAGGAAAGAGAGACTTTTTGCTGCTTCTTGCACCTCCACGAAATTAAGGTTTCACCTAGGAACACACAAAAACCAGTAGTTGAGTGTCTATTATTGGGATCACCTCCCCAGTCAGCATCAGTATATGCAATTAAATTTAATGAAGATGAAGCAGACAAGAAGAGTCCTCATGAAAGAGAGGATTTTAAGTATCTAATAATACGCAAAATCGCTCCCATGTGCACGGAGGTGGGAGCATGCTGAAACTGACTGACTGTATGAACCGCATGAGTTATATCTGGCCTAGTAATGGAAAGATAAGAAAGAGCTCCAACAAGCTGTCTATAAGGAGTAGGATCATCAAGAAGTTCTCCATCATCAATTTTCATTTTAACATTGACAACTTCTGGAGTGTCTACTTTCTTATCATCTGTAATGCCAGACCTGGAAACGATATCAAGAGCAAATTTAGATTGAGATATCAAATACCCCCGAGGGGAATAAACAACTTCAATGCCTAAAAAATATCTTAATAAACCTAAGTCAGTCATTTCAAAGTGAGTTTTAAGAAGAGATTTGATATTTGCAACTCCCTGTTTGTCGCCTCCAGTGATGATCATATCGTCCACATAGAGAAGAAGAATAATGATGCCTGCATCAGATTTCTTAACAAACAAAGCAGTGTCAGTTAAACAAGGTTGAAAACCAATATCAAGCATAACATGACTAAATCAGTCATACCAGGCTTTTGGAGCCTGTTTAAGACCATAAAGAGCTTTTTCTAGACGAAGAGCTTTACCCTTAGGGATACTAATACCAGGTGGGGCTTCCATGTATACTTCTTCAACGAGATTCCCATTCAAGAAAGCATTTTTGACATCTAATTGAAAGATAGGCCATGTTCTAATGGAGGCCAAGGCTATTAAAGTTCTAACAGTGGTCATACGGGCCACAGGAGCAAATGTTTCTTCATAATCGCTGCCATACTCTTGGGCATATCCTTTTGCTACTAAACGGACCTTATATCTTTCCAGGGTCCCATCACTTTTGGTTTTGACTTTGTATACCCACCTACAACCTATAGGTTTCTTACCCGGAGGAATATCTTGTATCGTCCAAGTATTGGCCTTTTCTAGTGCATCCAATTCTATTTCATGGCTTCTATCCATTCTATATGATTTTTTGCTTGAGAATAGGATGATGGTTCAACATATGATTGTATTAATGCAATGGCGGCCCTATACGTGGGTGAAAAAGATTCATAAGACAAATTTTTCTGGAGGTTTAGAGATTCTAGACGTTCTTCTAGGTGAGACTTCAGAGTATTTTTGTAATGCACATGGAAGATTTTGCTCTCTACGTCTTGAATATTGTAGACTAACATCCCTATGGATTTGCTCTTCATTATCATCATTTTCAACAACAATAGGACTTTGATCATTGTCAAGGTCACATCTAACATCACATTCATTGGATTTTGAAGTTGGATCAATTAAAAACGAGTATTCAGTGACATCCTTGGATTTTTCAAATTCAAAGAAGCTTTCTTTTTCCAAAAAAGATACATTTCTTGACACATATAATTTGTCATTTTGAAAATCGAAACACCTGTAGCCTTTTTGATTATCAGCATATCCTAAAAAGGCACATGGGATTGCACGAGGAGTGAGTTTGTCATTTCTGTTGGTGAAAACAAAACATTTGCATCCAAAGACTCTTAATCTAGAATAATCTGGAGTTAAATTAACAAGTTTTTCTATTGGAGTTGTATTCTTTAATGAGGAAGATGGCATCCTATTAATGAGGTAGGTGGCAGTTAGGACCGCTTCAGCCCAAAAACTTTTTGGAACTTGATTTGCAATTAGCAATGTCCTAGTAGTTTCCATAATGTGCCGATGTTTGATGTGTAATACCATGTAAATTGAGATAGTCTTTGAATTCGTTGGACATAAATTCTCTCCCTGAATCAGTGCGAAAAACAGAAATATCATTTTGAAACTTATTTTTAACCATTTTATGAAATATTTGGAAGTTAGCAAAGACATCAGATTTATGTTTAAGAAAATAAATCCAAGTATGTCTAGAAAAGTCATCAATAAAAATGACATAATATGTATAACCACCTTTGGAAATAACTGGTGCGGGGCCCCAAACATCCGAATGTATTAACTCAAGTGGTCGTGAGGAAACAAAAGTTCTACTAAGAAATGGTAACCTTTTCATTTTGCCAAGAATGCAGTCTTTACAAGAAAAATTTTCAGAATTACAAAATTTTTCCAAACTTGAAAAATATTGAATTTTAGACATATGAGGATGGCCAAGCCTTTTGTGCCATAAATCCAATTCTAATTTCTGAATATTATAACAAAATGCATTCTTGGATAATTCCAAAAAGTCCATGTAATAAAGTCTTCCTTCTCTATGGCCTTCCCCAATCAGCTTTCCTGACTGGCGATCCTGTACCCAACAACCATGAGAAGAGAAGGAGATATTACATCCATAATCAGATATTTGCGAGACAGATAAGAGATTCAAATTAAGTTTAGGGATATATCTAACTTCTGGGATAAAAAATCTTTTGGATTTTTGAAGATTTTCAAAACATCCTATTCCTTTTACTTCAAGAGATGTGCCATCGGCTGTAAAAACCTTTGACACACTTGAGTTATTTTTAAGACATTCGGATAGACTATTAACATTTGGGGTCATATGAAAAGAAGCACCAGAATCTAAAAGCCAAGGAAAGTTACCTGGACTGGAGAAAGATGCAATTGCCGCTCCAGTTGAGGCTTCGGTTGAGGAGGATACCCCTTTGAGAAGAGGTTGAAGGATTTCCATCAGTTGAGCCATAGACACAGGTGCATCTTGATCTTTTGACTCAGATTCAACAGATGCAATTCTTTTTTCTTCTCTTCTTTTTAACTTTGGACATTGAGGCCTATAGTGCCCCGGTTCATGACAATGATGACAAATAACTTTTCTTTTATCAAAGTCGTCGTTTTGCCTTCCAAAATGAGGCGGCTTGTAAGTACGAGTATGATTCCCCGGTCTAGATACAGCTAAAACAGAGTCATCATCAACTTTTGAAGTACTTTTTCTAAGTCTATTTTCCTCCATAGTGAGCTCTTCTATAGTATCAACAATAGAAGGAATTTTTCCACGATGTAAAAGGGCTGATTTGGTGGATTCAAACTCCGGCCTTAGACCATTCACAAATTGATAGAAATGTTCCATATCGAGTTGCTTTTGGCGAAGCTCGATGTCTTCGGCACAATGCCATTTGGGCTCAAGAAGAGCCAACTCTTCCCAAAGTTCGGACAACTCATTATAATATTCTCGAATAGTTTTATCTTTTTGAGTCATTGTCCGAACTTTATCTTGTAAATTGCATACATGTGCAATATCTTTAAGGGAATACATGTTTTTGAGGTATTTCCAAGCCTTATCGGCATGCTCAAACTTAGCTAGACTAGAACATTTTTTAATGTCTATGCTATTGATGAGCCATGACATAATTTTTGCATGCCCTATCCTCCATTCTTTCCATTTCTTTTCATAAGTGGCTAACACCTTACTCTTCTCTTCTTCCGTTAGAGGAACTTCTTTATCACCCTCTTTCTTGGTAAGAGATAGTTTAGGTTCCAAATCGGAACCATCCACTATACCCCATAAACCTTTTCCCCAAATGTGGTGCTTCATAATCGAAGCCCACATTACATAGTTAGTATCATTTAGCTTCATAGGAATGATGATGATCTTATCATTGTCATCCATCTTTTAAAAGGGTAAGAGAGGAATAAATAGGAGAGAGAGAGAGAAAAATAAAAAGAAAAGAAAAAGAGTAGACAAAGGAATAAGAGAGGATACAAAACCAAAATTTTTTGTAGCACAAGTTCGCCTTTCTTCAAACAAATCTTCTTGAGCCAAGAACAAGGTGATGAAACACCTTTTGTAAATGTGGCACGGAAATCGAGGTAGAAGCACTTCAAGATCTAAGGATTTCGTAGCTTTGATACCATGTAATGAAATGGTGGTCTTCAACAAATGCACAAATAACTCACAAACAAGTGTCTATTGGAGACACTACAAGCATGACCCTTGAAAGGGTATAAAAGGAAGAACACTTGAAAATAAATAATACTTTATTCATGAACAAAATGCTTAAGAAGCATAGTTCTTTACATTGAAGGGGTTCACCCGTATATATACAAAAAAGTGGAAGAGAGAGGAGAGCTCATTTTGAGCTCTCCAAAAGAGACGTTGGATTCCAACGTCTCTTAATATAGCTGTTGGATTACAGTCCACAGTCAAGTTCCAACAGGAACTTGACTGGATCAAATATCTAGTTTCTATTGAACTAGATGCTAAAAAAGAAAATAAAGAAAAATAGAAAAATAGAAAAATAAAATAATAAAAAAATATAATAATATTAAATAATATATATATATATATATATATTACAGTTTACATTTTAACAGTTCTCACCCCTCCATACGCATCCCCTTCTTCTTCTTCTTCTTCTTCTTTTTATTTCCCTGTTCCTTTCCCCAAGCGACTGAAGATCGGCTACCATTCAAGAGGCGCCCTTCCCTCTTCAGTTAAAGCCCTGCGATCAGCAGTAACCATAAGCAAAGAGACGGGAGGAGAGATCGCCCGACCAACCAAAACTGTTGAAAGGCATCGGTCAATCTCACAGCTCACTACAGTCATTGTTGTTGCTTTAGATTAACACAGGATTATCCATCCTTGTAGCATAAAGCCACGGTAAGGATCCTCCCTTTCCTCTCTCTTCTTATTTTTTTTCCTTTTCTGCTTAATTGCCTCATTAAAGCACCCATGCAGTGTCGATTTGCTTATAGCAAAATCGACCTGCACAGTGTGACATCAACGAAATACATTCCAACATTTGTTTTTGTTTTTGTTTTCTTTCACGCTTTTGCCGTTGTAGCAACTTTTCATTCCGTTGATTCAACCTTCGTTTCACTTTATTTTGCTTCCGTATACACTATCCATAGTATATGAGGCTTAGCATTTCGTTTGCTTCGTACTGTTTCCCCTGCATATAAACACCCATATGTTAAATATCGTTTTTGCATCTCCACCTCTTGATGTTTTGAACATCTGTGCAATCACTACTGTGGTTCACTGTTTTATGCCAGAGCTCCTTTTATATATTGTGTCTCACCACAACATTCCTCGTTGCAATTACTATATGATTCACCACTTCTCTATTTGCACAATTATCTCTATTCATCATTTGCACTGCACCTCTGCACCATCACTTGGACGCAACATTGTTTATCCCAGCATTAACATATCCTCTGCATGTCATTACGTGTATCTGTTTGGTTTAGTCACTCTCCTGCAACGCCCCCCATTAAATTTCTTCACTGTATCACATTCTGTATTTACCATGTCATCTACAACCCCTGACCTGCCTTTTTCCTGTTTTTCCTTTTGAGTCTCCACTTGCATGATGGCTATTAAATTGTATCTCAAGAGCTGTTGTAACTAGGTATCTGAGATCAAATAAGGGTCAATCCATCAGGTAGGTAGGTAAAGAAACCATTTAGCTGCTAAAAAACAAAAAAAAAACATTACCTAGGCACTGTTTGCTACCTTTACCTATGCATTATTTGCATCATGTTCAGTCCCCATTTTCCTGTAGGGCATTTAGTTCAGTTTTTTTTAACGTGATTGTCTTATCACTTCCTAAATATAACTTGTTCAGACTTCTATATAGTATGTGGGTATCACGAAGGTAAGAATGCTGGTATATTGTTATGATTTTTTTTTTTAGTTTTCAAACAGGGTGGAATTTGAGATGAATAGGGTGAGCAAACTAAAACTTTATGTCATCATATTTATCCTTGTGGGTTAATATATAATAGTAGGAAAATCGTTAGCCATTGTGGCGATAACGTGGATAAATTCTTCCCTTTCTTCTCTTCGTCATGTGCAATAAGCCATTCTTCTGAATTCTTGCTTCTTTTTTTTTATCTTTCTCTTCTGTGTTATCACAGCATGCATTCAGCATATTGGAATGTTTTCATTATCACCTGTACATGTATTTTTTTTTATCTCAGATCCCATACTTGTGTGTTATCAAACCACACTTGTAATAGGTTTGAGTATATAGCAACCGTATATCATTTAGTTTATGTACAGCCTCCTAATCTGTCCATTGTAAACAAACCATATCCTAAGCAAACCAGCCCAGGCCACCCAAGTAACTGAAATGTTCTGAGATCAAGCAAATAGGCAAAAGGCCACGATCCTCATCCTCCCTGCAACCAAGCGTGGCTCCCCATCCTGAGGTATAGTGACACATGCTGGTTTATTGATTCTGCAATTAGGATTCATTATATATATATATATATATGTATATATATACATAGGTGCTTTGGTCGAAGCTCAAATCCCTGCTTTAATGTGCATTGCATATCAACAAATCCTGTTGCATCTGTATAATCACCTTCATGGCTGCACCTGCACATCTAATCACTCGTCCCCTCACTACCACTTTTGCAACCCATGTCTATCAAATCATATATCTGTATATCTTCACTAACAGTACTACATATTTTCATTTGCCACTTCAATACTCACGGCTGCACTCCATACCACACCCTTATAGCAGCGCCATACCCTCTTGCATTCCAGCACCCACTATTTGCAGCACCTAACTCCCTCCATTATCTGTGTATCATCTTCAAACCACTACCTATTACTTTACTCACCCATTATCACAGCTACACCTGCCTTTCATTGCCATACCCACCATTCAGCATCTTGCTACATCTAATATCCTTCAAAGCCCAAACTTCCATTTCACCTTACACTGTATATTTATTACTAGCACCCCACGTTACAGTATTTTCTGCTGCTTCTCACACCTATCACATACCTGATACTCCACTTGCTGCTACAACTTCAGAGCAGTTTGCACCCAACTCTCAATATTTGTTGTACCATTAACAACTACCCTTCTTCACTGCATAATAACACAACTTTCCACATACATATACATCTACCAACCATTTCCTGTATTTCATTAAAAACACCTTCACATCACCACTCCAGCTATGTACCTCTCCTGTACACTCATTTGCAGCACACCAACCCCTTGTGTACATAAATAATATTACTCTACTCTAGTCCATTCTCCCATCTCATAACCCATGTTGCAGTCACCATACATCTCCCATCACAGCAAAGCTACCACTTGCTGCGCCTATCTGTTGCACCTTTCCTGTTCACTGCTTAATTTCCATAACCCTTGCCTTTTTCCATCTAGCAGCTACCTGCTACTTTACCCTCTTGCACCTGCGGTGTGTATATTACTGTTGCATCCCTTCGTGTTACATCCTCTCAACACATAGCACGGTATTGGTGCTAATACTGTTATCTTAAATATCCACATTCCACTATGTCACCTATTTCCCCACAATACCACCTATCACTTCCACCACTCACACTTTCACCATACACTACAAACCTGTCTTCCTTCCCCTTAGTATCCAGAGAACTTTTCATACTGTATATCAACACAACGGTTCATAACCACTCTGTATTTGTGTAATTAAAATGGTAAACCACTTACATCATACATCACATTTGCACAATACCCACATCTCTGTAGCATTTACCCTTTGTCATGTTTATTGGGAATTGCATATCTGTACATCCCATGCTTCTTTTGTTGTCTCATTTGCATAATATTTCCCTCTTTGCTGAAGTTATGTCTTTACATTAAAATGAAGATGCACCAAAATCATTTGTTGGCTTCATGATGTATTGGCTGGTATTGGCATGTGTTTTAAGGAAGGGCTCCTGATTCGGAAGTTGATATTAAAAACATGGGAGGCAAAGAAAATTTGGTCAATTGGTTTGAAAAGGGCTAAGTTCAATAGGAAACTAGTTTGTTTCTGAGAAATCCAAGCAGGGATAAGGCTATGATTAAATGATCATTTGTGGCAAACATACATATGTATATTCTCATATGTGTTTGGATACATACCTTTTCACGTGTATATTGGATTTTGACATAGCATCCTCCGTTTCCCCATGTATTTCCTTTCGCATTTTGCTCTGTACTAACTCTGTTTTGCAGGAAAGACATGAATCGTTGAATTTCCTTTTTCAGCAATTTGAACTTCAATGTGATTTCAATGAGAAATTTCTCCTTTCAGCTTTAGAATAGAATATATGAGCATGTAAATATCGTAGATTGCTCGTTTCATTTTTTCTCTTTTATTTCTAAAAATTCACGAATGGGAACACAAATGGCACGTGCACCATTCTAATAAAAGGTGATTAAATCCTAAGTTGACGATTTGCATCAATGGTCATAGTCAAGGTGTGAACAAAACTTAGGATTTTCATCTTTTATGGAATAACACTGGATCCACACTGGATCTCTTTTAAAAAATCATCATATTTTCAAATATTTTCTTCCTTTATTAGAGTTTAATTTAAAATTAACTCAAGATATATATCAATGGTCATAGTCAGGATGTATTGAGAGTTAATTTCATTTTAAACTCCATAAAGGCACAAAAATGTGTTTTATTCTTCACTTGAATTTAAATATGATTACTATATAATACATTCAATGACCATTGTCAGGGATGTATTATATCTTTAATCTTATTTTAATTCACCTAAAGAATAAAATATACTTTTCAAAAACCAGATTTCAAATCATTTTCATTCATTTCATCATTTATCATATTTTCAAAATCCAGGTGATCCTGAACATCTTTTCTTCAAAATTCTATTTCAATTCATCAATTCTATCTTATTTCAAGATTTGAAATTCAATTTTAAAGTCCAATTTGACTTTGGAAAATTCAAAAATCGTTTTGTATATTCAAAGTTCCATCTCAAATTCCAATCAAATTTCAAAGTTCAATTTGACTTTGAAATTCTAAATTCACTTTCAGGATTCAAAACATCTCAAAATCCAATTTCAAAGTTCAATTTAACTTTGAAATTTCTGATTCATCTTCTGATTTCAAAATTCAAGCTTTAAATCAAGTTCATCCTTTATTTCTCATTGAGTCTTGATTCTTAAAATTCAAAATAAAAGTTTTAAGATTGATTCTGAATCTCAAAAATTCGATTCTTTTCTAAAAAGTTTTAAATTCAATCTGAGTTTCTCAAAACCCAGATCCATCTTCAAAAGTCCCATTTCGGACTTTCAAAACCCAGTTCTAAATCTCATCTAGATTTCTTCCACCTTATCATTCTGATTTCAAATTTTCAATCTAGAGTTCGACTCTATCTTCAAAATTCCATCTTAACTTTCAACTCTAGAGTCCATATTCAACTTTCAATTCTTATGTTCTAAAGTTCAAGTTCATTTCAACTTTGATTAAATCAAAACTTAAGATCTATTCTAAATCCTAAGCTAGAAAATCTAAACTTCTCCAAGTCCTTTCAAAAATCAATTCTTCAGCATATTCTTCACAATTTCAAAATCACTCAGATAAAATTCCCAAATTCTTTTAAGAAGAGCATACATCTTTTGCATTTAAACAAGTGTGATTCTTTATGCATTTTTAGGCTTAGAATAAATTCTTAGACCAAATTAAGGCAAAGCAAAAGGCATAAATTCGATCCTTGGTTCGATTACCCCTTGTAAAGGCGCCAGGAACGGTCGAATCTCGTACCGACGAGCGAGCCCCGTCTCTCGATTTTTCCCGCAAATATTTCAAAACGGAGGCGAGTAATCTTTTAAAAATCTTTTCAATAAATTAAGGTCAAGTGAGACCTTCGCAGAATATTTCCTCTCTCTCTTTCCCTCTTCTTTCTTTTCTTTTCTCTTTTTTTCTGTCTTTTTATTTTCTCCCTTCAAAATGGAGGAAATAGAGGTTGGAAAGGAAAAGAGAAGGAATACAAAGAGATTTTTTTTTTGCGATGATCACAGTTTTGGCGACCGTGATGGGACTCGTCTCTGTCCGGTCGAATTTGTGCCTTTTGCTTTGCTTTGATATTATCTAAGTCTTTATTCTTCAAAATGTCAGCTTCATTTCCATGCAAATCTTAGGAGCCTAGACTCTGTCCTAAGCTGACATCATTGCATATAGGATTTAAGTATGGTTTGGTAGAACCATATTGAGGAGATTATTTCATACTCACATTAGACTTAGGTCTGAAATGCAACTCTCCTCAATTCTAGAGATTGAATGTAAACAATGTATGCAAGTGTATGCTTCTATTCATTTAAATTTTATCTCTTTAGGACTTGCATTAGAGCCATCTGATTTCTTGCATGTTGAACATATTTTTGAAAACATCCCTACCTATGTTGTCCCGGTCTTCACGTTGCCAGGCTGTCTCACTGAACCATAGTTCGGGAGAGAGACTCACAACTGGACCACTTATTTGGGTTCGCGCCCCCCTACCACGTACCTAAGGGCCATAGTCCGAGATATATCGGTAGGTGCTCAAGGATGTTGGGAAGCTATTACCTTAGAACCAGAGAAATATTCTTATGCCACGTACTTCGAGCTTCGGCTTGAGTATATCGGCGTATCTTGATTGAAATCAGATGATCTGAACCTTAGAGTTAGGATTAAGGTCCTATGAGCCTTTTCAAAATTTGCATTTAGAGTCAGTTTCTAGGGAGTGCTATTCTGTGCATCATTGCTTGTATAATTTGATTCTTTTGTGGATATTATCTTGAAAAATCTTATTCTTCAAAACCCTGGATGTTTATTTCATAAAAATTCTTTTATTTTCTCAAATCCAGGATTGTATATTTCTCATTTCTTTATTCTTTCATTTCTTAAATCCTAGACATGTCTTTTAAGTTTTTCCTATCTTTCAAAAAGTCCAGGCGTATTTCCTTCTTTTCTTCTGATTTATTTAAATTCTTTTCATCCTGCCTGCAATTTTTTAAAAATATTCGTGTTGTCATCCATTTTCAAAATACTCTTCTTCGCGTATTCTATCTTCTTCATATAAATTTCTTTTTTATCGAGAGATCTCTTTCCAAATCTTTTAAAATTTTCTTTCACTATCTCTCTTCCTTTCAAAAAATTCTTTGATCTGAACCCTTAATTTATTCTTCAGAAAATATCGACATTCCATCATGGTTCAAACAAGAGCAGGAAGGAGGGCAACTCAGCAACACGATGACAGTGAGGTGGAGGAAGTGAACTCTCCCAAATTATCCCGAAAACATGATTCAGATGAGGATGATGTCGATCCAGCAATGTACAAAATATTTCAAAAAATGATGGCAAAAATGATGTCTGAGCAAGCTGGGGTAGGTTCAAAGAAAACATCCTCTAAAAATAAGATCAGAAGAAAGCCAGTAAAGAAACATGTCAGGATCAACAAGAAGAGGGTCCAACAGGACAACATATCTGAGGGTACATAATCGACAGACGAGGACTCCGAAGAAGAGCAGTTCGTGTTCGTCCCAAAACATCTGAGACAACCCAAGAAGGTGATAGAAGAGCCCGAATCAGTCAACAAGCCTAAAGATGGGGTCCCGGCAGAAGATTCAGTTCAAGTATTGACTAAGATGGTCAAAGATCTGCAGATTCGAGATAAGGGAAAGAGGGTATATACCAGACAGGACTTCTACCTCGGTTTAGAAGGGGACAACAGCTTGAAAGACCTCCCCCGAAAGTTTATTAAGTTCGATGGATCCGGCAACCCAAAGGCCCACCTCGCCATGTTTTTCGCAGAATGTGTCAGATTCAGTGAAGACAATCGGGCCCTCTTATTGTGTTTTCCTCGCAGTTTAGAAGGCATACCAACAAAATGGTACGCAGAACATATCAACCCCATTGAGCTGCGAGATTTCCATAAGGTTGTTAACCTGTTTGTGGAGCGATTCATGTTTAATACTGAGGCACTGCCAACCCTCAATCAGTTATACAATCTGAAACAAGAGGACAAGGAAAAGGCCATAGATTTCATCTGGAGGTGGAGAGATCCCTGCAACAAGATGAGAACCCCCATGTCAGAGGAGCACACACTCCAAGTTATTCTGAACAACTTTTCTCAACATCTCAGGAGCCTTATTTTCACCTTCCCATCAAAATCATTCATCGAACTCATTGAACGAGATGAATGGCTCGAGATGAGAATGGATAACGGAGTCTATGACGGTATCACCCTGACAAGGGGCAATCAAGAGGCGAAGAAGAAAGCCCATTTCACTCTTTCTGCTAGTTCCTCATCCGACAACAAGGGTAACAAGGATGATCATGTCAACAATTCAGAAGGATTCAGAGGTCAAAAAGAGAAGTTTTTCAACAACAATAAGCCTTCCCAATCCAATTCTCATTAGCGGGAAAAAGATCAAGAAAAACCAAAGCGCAAGGACTGGAGTCCTGACCGCGAATTCACCCCTTTGGAGTAGACACTCTAGGAGGTTCTGAAATATATGCTCACAAAGAATATAATTCGTCTGCCAAAAGTTGTCGATCCTCCAGTAATCTTGGGCAAATTCAAGGAACAGTTCTGCAAGTTTCACCGAACAGTGGGGCATGACACAGAGCACTGCTTCCTTCTGAAAAATATCATCCAGGATTGCATTGATAAAAACCTTCTGATAGAGGATGAACACGAAGAGCAGCCCGCCGTCCTGACCAAGCCTTTCCCAGATCATTCGAAGAACTGATAATGCCAAAATTTTCCTTGTTCTCTGTACCAATCATTTTGTAAGGGCAAGTCAGCCCCAGTCTTTTATGATCTTTCGCTTGTAAATACTCAAGTCTTGTTTTTTTTTAGCTTTGCTTATCAATGAAATGTCAATTTCCTTCCTATTTTTGATGTTCAATTCTTATTTCTTTCGCCATATTGAGGCATCTTTTATTGTTAAAATTACATTTACACTTCAAAATATTCTTCTGTCATCAAATTCCCATTCTTTTCAGGATGAGGGGCAATCCCGACAATCATCCATGAGAGAAATGATATTACCTATGAGGTTTTTTTTTTCAAAATCACAAAAATCTGAAAAATTTCTGCAAAATCTTCGTCATGATCACCAAAAGTTCAAAATTTTGATCCAATCTTTTCCAAAATCAACCAGCGTGCTGATCCTCTTTTTCAAAAATCGGTTTCAAACCATTGTTTTCAAAGAATCGACCCTCATGATGATCTCTCTTCAAAAATCAACCCTCGTGTTGATTCTTCTTCAAAGATCAGCTCTCGTGTTGACCATTCTTCAAAATCAATCTCACGGTTGATCCTCTTTCCAGAAATGATTTTCTCATAAACATTCTTATCTCATTTTAAAGATCCCACATGCAGGCAGGATCAAACAAATTCTTTTCCTCAATCAACTCTTTTCATTTGTCAATTTTTATCAGTCTTATCAATTTTTTCATCTTTATCATTTTTTTCATTTGTCAATCCTCTCTTGTCATTGACCGTCCCCTTAGGAGCAGACTCAGTCAGCTATCCGGGTTATAAAAAATATATAGCATAATAAACCCCCGGATCAGTCTCGGTTGTTTTTATGTTTCGCGTCTGTGCGTACCTATAGGACAACTAATATCAAAACAATAAATATCATGTTCATAGTACTTGTTGGTCCGAGTATCTTATGACTAATGTAACTGCTTACAACTCGTAATCTACGAACTGTTTACAACTAGAACTAATGTAATTGTTTGGCTTACAAGTTGTTTATATGTAACGCCTCAAAATCTTGACTGGTTAACTTTTGAAAGATATTTAGTAAACCTTTCAAAATTCAGAGTTTTGGTTTTGAAATTCAGTGGAAGCAGATTTTTCCTTAAAAGATATACAAGTCGACAATTCTGGGTACATTAACGTAAAACCCGCAGAAAAAAATTGGCAAAAACAGTTGGAGGACAAAAAATGTGTATATATATATATATATATGTGTGTGTGTGTGTGTCAAAATTCAGTTTGTACAACTTTGGGGGTTTACCCCCGTGAGCAAAAATACAAAACGGCAACCAGAAGCAGGTAATCAGGATGCAGGCAGAAAGGGGTGAGATCTCGAGCCATCCTGCATCGCGTAATCGACTGTCAAGAGCACCAACTCCTCATCTGCCCATAAAACAGATCAATTTCACAAAAAACTAGTAGGTACGCAAAGAACGACAGTAAAGAACAAAGTGCTAAAGCAAAGTAGGACAAACAACTATAGTAGACCCACTGATTCTACGGGCATAGAGTAACTAAATACAAAAACTAGCTCAGCAAAGCAATCCAACAAACTAAGCAGAGTAACTGAATAAGTTAAGCATTCGTAGCAGAGCTCACAATGCATGCAATTATCAATAAATTCAGACAAGTAACTAAATACAGAAAGTGGTCATGTAGAGTAACAATCAATCTCTCAAAAGTCTACAACTAACTTGAAGTGTGAGCAAGTTATTTTTAATTTCGATATTAACTAGCCAGTGAAGCAAAACCCTCGACTAACGGATACTCTCTCTCTCTCTCTCTCTTTTTGGGGTCGCCTGAACCAGAGCAGGGACGCAATCTGAATCCCTCGACTACCAGATACTCTCTCTCTCTCTCTCTCTCTCTCTCTCTCTTTTAATGAAGAAGACCATCATAGTTAATTGTACGTGGTCTGATTTTCAGGATTAACCCCTTATCCTGAATGGGGATAAAATTTGACAAAAATTGATAAAAGGCTTGATAAATAATCGAAATAATCGACAAAATTTGATAAAGAAATAAAATTGATAAAATTGGATAAAGAATAAAATTTTGATTCTTCATTGATTTTATTATTTTTTTTGTCAATTCTTATACCCTTTCAGGTTAAGGGATAAACCTGATGCCTCTTTCCCATGAGGTATTCCTTTTTTTCCTTCTTTTTCCCACTCAGGTTAAGGGATAAACCTGAACCTCGTCCCACGAGGTCCTTCTTCCTTTAGGATAAGAGATACTCCTGAAGTCTTTCATCATCTTCCAAAGTATCTTCAGTTTTCCCACCAAATTCCTACCAATTTCTACCAGATCTTTGTCACTCTTTGTCATTTCTTTATTATTTCTTATTCTTTATCAATTTTATCAATTTTATTGATTCTTTATCCTTTTTGTTATCAAATTCTTTTGATTCTTTATCAACCTTTTATCAAGTTCGTCAAATTTGTCTATCCTATTTCTTCCCCCTTCATGTTAAGGGATAAACCTGAAACCTCGTCCTACGAGGTCCTTCTTTCTTCAAGATAAGGGGTAGTCCTGAATGTTTTTCTTCATCTTTTAAAGCTTCATTAATCTCTGCCAAATCTTTATCAAAATTTTATTCTTTATCCAATTTTATCAATTTTATTTCTTTATCAAATTTTGTCGATTATTTCGATTATTTATCAAGCCTTTTATCAATTTTTGTCAAATTTTATCCCCATTCAGGATAAGGGGTTAATCCTGAAAATCAGACCACGTACAATTAACTATGATGGTCTTCTTCATTAAAAGAGAGAGAGAGAGAGAGAGAGAGAGAGAGAGAGAGAGTATCTGGTAGTCGAGGGATTCAGATTGCGTCCCTGCTCTGGTTCAGGCGACCCCAAAAAGAGAGAGAGAGAGAGAGAGAGAGAGAGAGAGAGAGAGACAGTATCCATTAGTCGAGGGTTTTGCTTCACTGGCTAGTTAATATCGAAATTAAAAATAACTTGCTCACACTTCAAGTTAGTTGTAGACTTTTGAGAGATTGATTGTTACTCTACATGACCACTTTCTGTATTTAGTTACTTGTCTGAATTTATTGATAATTGCATGCATTGTGAGCTCTGCTACGAATGCTTAACTTATTCAGTTACTCTGCTTAGTTTGTTGGATTGCTTTGCTGAGCTAGTTTTTGTATTTAGTTACTCTATGCCCGTAGAATCAGTGGGTCTACTATAGTTGTTTGTCCTACTTTGCTTTAGCACTTTGTTCTTTACTGTCGTTCTTTGCGTACCTACTAGTTTTTTGTGAAATTGATCTGTTTTATGGGCAGATGAGGAGTTGGTGCTCTTGACAGTCGATTACGCGATGCAGGATGGCTCGAGATCTCACCCCTTTCTGCCTGCATCCTGATTACCTGCTTCTGGTTGCCGTTTTGTATTTTTGCTCACGGGGGTAAACCCCCAAAGTTGTACAAACTGAATTTTGACACACACACACACACACATATATATATATATATACACATTTTTTGTCCTCCAACTGTTTTTGCCAATTTTTTTCTGCGGGTTTTACGTTAATGTACCTAGAATTGTCGACTTGTATATCTTTTAAGGAAAAATCTGCTTCCACTGAATTTCAAAACCAAAACTCTGAATTTTGAAAGGTTTTCTAAATATCTTTCAAAAGTTAACCAGTCAAGATTTTGAGGCGTTACATATAAACAACTTGTAAGCCAAACAATTACATTAGTTCTAGTTGTAAACAGTTCGTAGATTACGGGCTGTAAGCAGTTACATTAGTCATAAGAGACTCGGACCAACAAGTACTATGAACATGATATTTATTGTTTTGATATTAGCTGTCCTATAGGTACGCACAGACGCGAAACATAAAAACATCCGAGACTGATCCGGGGGTTTATTATGCTATATATTTTTTATAACCCGGATAGCTGACTGAGTCTGCTCCTAAGGGGACGGTCAATGACAAGAGAGGATTCCCCAAAGGCCACTCGTTCAAATGATGCATCCAACTTCTGCAGAAGTGCCTGAATCTATTTTTTGTAGCCTATTTTCCCTAACTCCGATGATTGACGAAACCGAGTCTTTTGCCCGTAATAGCCATTAATGGTTTGTCTATTAGAGTTTTTGTACCATCCATCTGTTAAAATGTACCTATTATATATATATACATATATATATATATATATATATAAATTCTGTTTATTACATTAATACCCGATAGGGGTATTTTTGTAATTTCTCAGTTGTTTTAGAAAACAACTATTTTTTCTTTTTTGAACAAATGTAATTTTTACTTTTTATTTTTTTCATTTCTTTTTTATTATTTTTGAGGACCTAAAGGGGCTCCAACATAGAAGTCGTTGGAGCCCCTAACAGTCACAAATGTGACCGTTGGGGGCTCCCAACGACTCTATGGGAGCCCCCTTTTGGCTCTCCTTTTGAGGCCCTTTGGCCCTCCTTTTTCCTCCTCCTTCTCTTGTATAAATAGGGGTGATCCCCTTGTGTATTCTCATCTTGGAGAGCTCCTCTCTCTTTTCAATAAGAGGCTTTGTATATTGTTGCCTTCTTAAAGGCTTGTGCTTGTATTGTCCCTTCGTGGACTTGTGATATTTTCTCTTTTATTCATTGTTGTATGTGCTTGTATGCACTCTTTACATTTCCGCAATATCTCATTACATGGTATCAGAGCCACTCGATTCTTGAAGGAAAGGTGTGGTTCGTGTATCTCTTATTTTGGTGGACATCTTCTCACTTCTTGGCAACATCATGGTGACAAAGATTGATCTTTCTTTCAAACTCAATGGAAAGAACTATATGATGTGGGCATCGGCAATGGAAAATAATCTCAAAGGGAAGAAGCTTTGGGGTTATGTCATGGGGACCGTTCCGGAACCTAAGCTCATGCTCACAAAAATGGAAGAAGATCAAGAAAAAGCTCTTGAGGGAGATGCTCGTCTCAAGGCCATTGAAAATCATCAAAAGGAAGTAGAAGATTGGGAAAGCAATCACGCAAAAGTCCTTGCGTGGTTTATGAACAATGTGGAGCTTAAGGTATGTGCTAATATAGCTAAATTTCGTAGAGCCAATGAGGCTTGGTCCTTTATGAGGGGTATGTATACCCAAAAGGATCTTGCAAGAGCATACTTCTTGCAAGAAAAAGTTAGAACCACCAAGCAAGGTGATTCTAGCATTCAAGACTACTATAGTGCCCTTAACCCACTATGGGATGAATTGGCTCTTTTAGAGCCAAAGTGGGTTTCTATGGAAGATGTTGATTTAAGACAAAAACAAATGGAACAAGAGCGATTGTTTCAATTTCTTTTTGGGCTACGCCCCGAATTTGAGCAAGTGAGATCCTCACTTCTCCATAGATCTATTTTTCCTCCTATTGAGGATGCTATTGCCGAAATCACTCAAGAGGAGACAAGGCTTGGCATGAGTAAGCATGTTGATGAAGTCCTTGCCGTATCCAAACCGGGTAACAATGTTAGAACATATAAGCCTCCTCATTTTGGGAAACAAGGGAACTACAATGGAGGAAGAAAAATGATTGTTTGTCATTATTGCAATGAGCCGGGTCACATTAGACCCGTTTGTCCAAAGCTTATGGGAGCCTTCAAGCCTAAAGTAGCCTCTCTTGAAGAAACCACCTCCAAAGAAGATGAAGGCAAAAACAATGACATTAAAGAAACTCTTGGACAAATATCTATGGCTCTCCAACAAATGCTTAAAGTTTCTTCCTCCACATCGGGTGCGGCCATTGCTTCAACATCATCACCCGGTACGTATTCTTGGATCCTTGATTCCGGAGCTTCTTTTCATATGACCCCTCATGAGAATGCACTTAGTGATGTTTGCATCAATTCAAAGGACTCTTGTGTCTCAACGGCCGATGGAACCTTTTTGAAAATTTCAAGTATTGGCTCTTTTAAAGATTCTCAAAATTTTTGTGTTCCAAAAGTAAGAGTTGTTCCCAAATTAAATTTAAACCTTTTTTCGGTTTCTCAAATTGCCGACCATGGATGTGAAATATCTTTCTCATCTAATGGTTGCTTTGTGCAGGATCTCCGGTCCGGGAAGCGGATTGGGCAAGGCCATAAAAAGGGAGACCTCTATTATATGGACCATCTTGATCTCCCTACAATTTTTTTTTGTTCTTATGTCCAAGAAAAAAATATGGAAACTTGGCATAAAAGACTTGGTCATCCAAGTTATTCCAAAATGTATCTCTTTCCTTTTGGAAACAAATTTTGTAAGGAAAAAGAAATTAATTGCAAAGATTGCATTTTTGGAAAAATGAAGTCTATTCCTTTTCCAACTAGATCTTTTTTCTCATCAAGGCCTTTTGAATTGGTGCATTCGGATGTTTGGGGTCCTTCTCCGGTTATGTCTAAAGGAGGTTATTCATATTATGTTACGTTTATTGATGACTTTACTCGGTATGTTTGGATTTATTTCCTTAGTCATAAGTCAGAAGTATTTACTTTAAAGATTTTCATAAAAAGGTTCAAAATCAATTTCAAAGTAACATATCTATTTTAAGATCCGATTCCGGTGGTGAATACTTATCTCACGAATTCCAAAACTATTTAAACCAAAATGGCATTTGTCATCAAAAGTCATGTCCTAGGACTCCTCAACAAAATGGCCTAGCGGAAAGGAAACATAGGCACATTATAGAAACCGCTAGAACATTGCTTGTGTCTAGAAATATTCCAAAAAATTTTTGGGCGGAAGCCGTTCTTACCTCAACCTATCTAATCAATAGAATGCCCTCTTCTAAGTTAAAAAATGCTTCTCCCTATGAGAAACTCTTTAAGTTTTCACCCGATTTTAATCGACTTCGTATTTTTGGTTGCAAATGTTTTGTCCTACTACATAAAAGGGATAAGTTATCTCCCAAAGCAATTGAATGTGTATTTTTTGGATATGGTGAAAATAAAAAAGGGTATAGATGTTATGATTTTAAGAATGATAAACTATATGTTTCAAAAGATGTAACATTTCTCGAAGAAGAAAACGGTTTTGATAAAATAGAAGAAACAAATGAAATCGATTATGTATTCTTATATGATCTTATTGATGACATACAAGAAGATTCTCTTGAAAACATAGATGACACTCACGAGGTATCCCCTCTTGACATAACACTCTCAAATGATAGTAATTCAAATACAAATGTTCATGATAGCAATGCCAATATAAATGTTTACTCAAGAAGAAATCAAGAAAAACCTATTAGTGCCCTCGAAAAATACTGTCAAATTTCCGAATCAATTGAGGAACCACAAGTTAGGCATTCTTCTAGAATATCAATACCCCCAAATAGGTTTGTCTCCTATGACTCTTTAACTCCCAACTATCGGGCATGTTTGATAACTCTACACTCTTATTTTGAACCAACTCACTATAATCAAGCTAAATCTATACCTCATTGGGTTGAAGCAATGCAAGTTGAACTAAATGCTTTAAAAAAGGCCAATACTTGGGAAGTAGTTGATCTACCCTCACACAAAAAACCTATTGGTTGTCGTTGGGTCTTCAAAGTTAAAACTAAAAGCGATGGCTCTTTGGAACGATATAAAGCAAGATTGGTTGCTAAGGGATACTCCCAAGAATATGGTATTGATTACGAAGAAACATTCGCCCCCGTAGCTCGTATGACAAGTGTCAGAACCTTAATAGCTGTCGCATCAACCAAAAAATGGCCTATTTATCAACTTGACGTAAAAAATGCTTTTTTAAATGAAAGTTTAAGTGAAGAAGTTTATATGGATCCACCACCCGGAATAAATATTAAGTAAGGTCAAATACTTCGGCTTTTAAAGGCATTATATGGTCTTAAACATGGTTGCCAGTTGAGGAAGCGGGAGCGGGAAGCGATACGGGAAGCGGGAGCGGGAAGCGAGGCACTTTCAAAATTTTAGGAAGCGGGGAAGCGTGGGACCACTTAGGAGCGATTCGGGAAGCGTCTCGGAAGCGACCTAGGAAGCGTCTCGGAAGCGACCCAGGAAGCGTCTCGGAAGCGACGGGGAAGCGAAAAAAATAAAAATAAAAAATAAAAAATACAAAAAATTTGAAAAAACAGGGGAAGCGAGGGGGAAGCGTGGGGGAAGCATGGGGGAAGCGTGGGGGAAGCGTTGGGGAAGCGTGGGGGAAGCGCGCTTCCCATTAAAGGGAAGCGCGTCCCCCATTAAAGGGAAACACGTCCCCCATTAAAGGGAAGCGCGCTTCCCAAAAAAGGGGGACGCTTCCCCCCACGCTTCGGAAGCGCGACGTTTCGCGCTTCCGAAGCGCGCTTCGGGGAAGCGCGCTTCCCCTTTTAGTTAGGCGCTTCCGGTAACTCTGGTCTTAAACAAGCTCCTAAGGCTTGGTATGATCGTTTTAGTGATATCATGATAAAATTAGGATTTCATTCTTGTTATACTGACACTGCTCTTTTTGTTAAAAATGCAGGTTCTAGTATCGTAATTTTGTTGCTTTATGTTGATGATATGATTATCACTGGAAATGATCAAAGTAGTATTATTAATGTTAAAAATATGTTAAAAGATAATTTTGATATGTCTGATTTATGTTTTCTCAGATATTTTCTTGGAATTGAGGTTGCATATTCTCCTAGAGGATATATTTTGTCACAGATGAAGCTTGCTGCAGATATATGTTCTAAGTCTGGGATTTCTGATGATAAGAAGGTAGAGACTCCCGAGGTTATTAATGCCAAGTTGCGGTTAGAGGATGGGGTTCTTCTGGAAGATCCTACACCGTACAGACAACTCATTGGGTCTCTTACATATTTAACCATCACCAGACCAGATATCACTCATGCGGTTCACTCAGTCAGTCAATTTCAGCATGCTCTTACAACCGTGCATATGAGTGCGGTTCTCCGAATCATCCGCTACATTCGGAATACCATCAATAAAGGGCTATTTCTATCCTCCTCTTCCCCTTTGAATCTTCTTGCTTATACTGATGCCGATTGGGGAGGTAATCCCAATGATCGAGTCTCAACTACTGGTTTTTGTGTCTTTTTAGGGGACTCATTGATTGCCTGGCGATGCAAGAAGCAGCAGAAAGTTTCACTATCATCCACTGAAGCTGAGTACCGGGCAATGGCAACCACAACAATGGAACTTGTATAGCTTCGCAGTTTGCTTAAAGATATGGGAGTTGATATTACTGAAGCCTCAAAGCTGTGTTGCGACAATAAGAGTGCCATCTATATTGCAAGCAATCATACTTTTCATGAACGTACGAAACATATCGAAATGGATTGCCACTATGTTTGTGACGAATTTTTACGATGAACTATTGCTCTGCATATGTCACTTCAGAATATCAATTGGCAGACTTCTTCACTAAAGCTATTCCGGCTCCTCGGTTCATGTTTCTTCTCGGCAAACTTTCCGTCCTTCCCCCGTAAAGTTTGAGGGGGGGTGTTAAAATGTACCTATTATATATATATATATATAAAAATTTTGTTTATTACATCAATACCCGATAGGGGTATTTTTGTAATTTCTCAGTTGTTTTAGAAAACAACTATTTTTTCTTTTTTGAACAAATGTAATTTTTACTTTTTATTTTTTTCATTTCTTTTTTATTATTTTTGAGGACCTAAAGGGGCTCCAACATAGAAGTCGTTGGAGCCCCCAACGGTCACAAATGTGACCGTTGGGGGCTCCCAACGACTCTATGGGAGCCCCCTTTTGGCTCTCCTTTTGAGGCCCTTTGGCCCTCCTTTTTCCTCCTCCTTCTCTTGTATAAATAGGGGTGATCCCCTTGTGTATTCTCATCTTGGAGAGCTCCTCTCTCTTTTCAATAAGAGGCTTTGTATATTGTTGCCTTCTTAAAGGCTTGTGCTTGTATTGTCCCTTCGTGGACTTGTGATATTTTCTCTTTTATTCATTGTTGTATGTGCTTGTATGCACTCTTTACATTTCCGCAATATCTCATTACACCATCATCTTTCTTAATGAACCGTGGTGAATGGGCACGACAGAGGTTTCTTAACCGCCGCCCCGTTCTACATGCTTTGGTCCATTAGACCCACTCAAACATCTTGCCTGTGAAAGTGTATAACCGCCATTTTGAAATTTCAATAATGTGTCAGTGTACGTTTCGAGGTTACCACAGACCTCTCATCCTACTCATCGTAGTACGCAACATACCTGCTCAAAAGTACAACCACGATAAGAGGGGTCAGGATTTCTTCAAAGAAATCCCCACAACATTGTTTTGCCAAAAATATATGGTGTAACTATTCAAGTTCAAACTTGTCATGCTCTGGTCCTTTAGACCGTCACGAGCCTCTTGCCTGTTAGGCGAACATCAACATTACATAATTACAATTGTGGATAAATCCAATACTGCACCCAGGAACCGAGGCAACGAGAGAGATAGAGCAACTGAGAGGGAAAATCGTAATTCAATTGGGGCTAATTACCTCTAGTTTAAATAGAGGTTAGCCTAAAAAGAAAAATTACAAACAGGTCCCTCATTGTTTGTATAATACTAAAGAACCATCTTTAAGAATAATTAAATAAACTTTAAGAATAGAAGACTTGAAACAACACATGGTCGACTAATCTTAACACTCCCCCTCAAGCTGGAGCATAGATATCAATCATGATCAGCTTGCCGCAACATTTTGAGAAACTGGGCCTAGCAAGAGGCTTTGTAAACATATCTGCAACTTGATCCTCCGAGTTTAGATGCTTGGTAGCTATGTCACATGGGTGCGGGTGCGGGGATGCTACACTTCCAAAAAACCCGGGTGCGAGAGTGCGGCAGGGGCAAAAATGTAAAAAACAATTATATATATATATATAATTTTGAAGTTTTAACAGTTTAACATTTAACAATTAATATTGTCATAATATCATTCATCATGCATGCAGTATATCAACCTAAATATCAAATTATCAATCAAATAAGTAAAGCAATTACATAAATCAATCTAAATATCAATCAAATAAGTAAAGCATAAAAGAACTAAATTACATACCAAAGTATATCTTGATGAAGTAATGGATGTTAATAATTTTCTTCTTCATCATCAAATGCATCATTAGAAGGAATACTGAGCTCAGCTAAATCCATGTTTGTTATGTTGAAATCATGCTCTCCCTCGAAGTCACTCTTCTGGGTTTACATCCCAAAATTTGGATGTTCCTTGTCTGCGTTACAAACCTAATTTGAAAATGTTAAATACAATACAAGTATATTTAAATGAAAACTAAAAAATAATCAAATAACTAAGAGATGAAATTAGTACCTGTATTCATCATTGCTTCGCGAAAGTAATCGAAGATTTGAATGAACATATACTAAATCCTCTGCACGCTTGCTGGCGAGTTTGTTTCTCTTCATGTTGTGGATTTGAGAATATGTGCTTCAATTTCTTTCACAACAAGATGAACTAACAGACTGCGATAGCAATCTTAATGCAAGACGTTGGAGAAGAGGTGTTTCTGATCCAAATGTTGACCACCATGCGATAGGATCTATATTATCTTCTTCTCTCGCGAATAATGCCGGTGCATATAATCTCGAAGATGAAAATTTTTCAAACTCTTGTGTGACTTGATGTAGAAGATATGCTTCTGGAAAAAGTCTTGTCATCACATATTTCTATCTCTTGATAGCTCTCAGTCTAAATTTGGAGGGACACGACCAATACCACCAGCCCGCCACTTATTTGCATAATGTTTTGGATTAAGAGAATGTGTCATGCAATGCAAAGGAGTGTTGCTCTTATCCCATCTTCTGACTAAAATTAAATGAATACAACAACAAACAACAACTACGCCTTCATCCCAAAACAATTGGGGTCGGCGATATGAACCAAAAAAGAAAATCATTCTGGGTCTTCTACGTGAATCCTTCTCCTCCAATCATTTCTATCCAATGCCATGTCCTCGATGAGGTTCAAAGCATTCATATCCTTTCCTATCATCTCCATCCAAGTCTTCCTAAGCCTACCCCGACCTCTTTTAACTAATATATTTTCCCATTTCTCATCCTTCTAACTGGAGCATCATTAGGCCTTCGCCGAATATGTCCAAACCACCGTAAATGATTCTCTTTCATCTTATTTTCAATGGGTGCAATGCCTACCTTCTTACGTATCTCCTCGTTCTGAATCTTATCTTTTATTGTATTTCCACACATCCATCTAAGCATACGCATCTCAGCTACACTCATTTTTTAAATATGATCTCTTGGCAACCCAACATTCCGTACCATATAGTAAAGCGAACCTAATAGTCGTCCTATAAAACTTTCCCTTCAACCACACCGGTATTGTACGATCGCACAACACTCCAGTTGCACTTTTCCATTTCATCCACCCAATCTTTATCCTATGATTTACATCTCTATCAATTTCTCCATACTTTTGAATGATAGATCCCAAATATTTGAAACAATCATCCACCGGCATTTCTTGCTCACCAAGCTTCACTATACTCCCATCACTACTTCGTTGCTTACTAAACCGACATTCCATATATTCTGTCTTACTCTTACTCAACTTAAAACCTCTTGCTTCCAATGTCTGTCTCCATAATTCTAACTTAGCATTAACCCCAGCTCTAGACTCATCAATCAAAACAATATCATCAGCAAACAACATACACCACGACACATTTTCTTGAATTGATCTCGTAAGCTCATCCATCACTATAGCAAATAGGAAAGGGCTTAAAGCAGATCCTTGATGTAACCCAACCGTTATAGGAAAATTGGTTGTCACCTCTCCACAAGTGCGGACATTGGTTACTACTCCTTCATACATATCTTTAATTATACTAATGTACTTGGGAGAAACACCTTTCTTCATCATTGTCCACTAGAGAACGTCCCTAGGTACTCTATCGTATGCCTTCTCCAAATCAATAAAAACCATATGCAAATCTTTGTTCCTCTCTCTATATCTCTCAATAAGTTGTCTAAGAAGATGTATAGCTTCTATAGTTGATCTTCCAGGCATAAAACCAAATTGATTCTCCGATATCATGACAACCTTCCTCAACCTAGACTCTATCAGCCTCTCCCAAAGTTTCATAGTATGAGTCATGAGTTTTATACCACGATAGTTTGTGCAATCTTGTATATCACCCTTATTCTTATATAAAGGCACCAAAGTACTCTTCCTCCACTCATTAGGCATCTTATTTGTCCGCCAAATCTTGTTAAAAAGATTCGTCAGCCATTCTAAACCTTTCTCTCCAAAGCATTTCCAAGCCTCGATAGGTATACCATCTGAGCCAACTGTCCTTCTTGATTTCATTTTCTTCAAAGCCTCTGCAATTTCTTTCTTTTGAATCTTTCGCATGAAGTCACGATTCATGTCATTAAAAGGAATGGAGAAGTCTCCAAGATCCTGAGCATAACTTCCATTAAATAGCTTATCAAAATAATATTTTCATCTCTCCTTAATCTCCTCATCTTTGATTAAAACCCTTTGCGTTTTATCTTTGATACATCTAACCATACCCAGATCCCTCGATTTCCTATCTCTCATCTTTGCAAGCCTATAAATATCTTTCTCGCCCTCTTTGGTATCCAACTTGTCATAAACCTTCTTATATACCTTATCCCTCGCGTTTCGAACTACTTTTTTAGCTTTCTTATTTGCTATCATATACTTCTCCAAATTCTCATTATCACGACTCTTACTTAGATTTCTATAACACTCGCTTTTAACCTTAATAGCTAATTTGACATCCTCGTTCCACCATGATATATCCTTACCTAGGGTTTGCACCGCCTTTAGACTCACCCAATACCTCCTTAGCCACCTTTCTCATGCCACCCGCTATCTTATTCCACATTGATTCTGAATCCTCCTCGAGACACCAATCAACTTCCTTAACTACCTGCTCTACAAACATTCCTTGTTCAGCTCCTTTCAGTGCCCACCACTTAATTCTAGGATCTATCCTATGTCTATCACTTTTGCGGCATTGTCTAATTCTAAGATCTAAAATTAAGACTCTATGTTGTGTAGCTACACTTTCTTCCGGTATAACCTTACAATCGATGCAACAACCCCTATCTCTTTTTCTAAGTAGGAAAAAAATCTATCTGACTCGTATTAACCCCACTTTTAAATGTTACTAGGTGAGACTCCCTCTTCCTAAACCAAGTGTTTGCTAAGATCATATCATAGGACAAACCAAAATCTAAAATCCTTTCTCCACTTTCGTTTCTTTCTCCTATACCATAGCCTCCATGGATACTCTCAAATCCATCCCTACTAATGCCTACATGTCCATTAAGGTCACCACCGATGAAAACCTTTTCTCCATAAGATATCCCTTGTACTACAACAACAACAACAACAACAACAACAACAACTACGCCTTCATCCCAAAACAATTGGGGTCAGCGATATGAACCAAAAAAGAAATTCATTTTGGGTCTTCCACATGAATCCTTTTCCTCCAATCATTTCTATCCAACGCCATGTCCTCGGTGAGGTTCAAAGCATTCATAAGATATCCCTTGTACTACTCCATCTAAATCTTCCCAAAATTGACGCTTAAGATATCCCTTGTACTACTCCATCTAAACCTACTTGAGGTGCATAAACACTAATAATATTAATAATATTCGTACCTAATACTAATTTAGTAAGTAAAATCCTATCACCCTTCCTACGGACCTCAACTACATTATCTATAAACTCACGACTCATAACAATCCCTACTTCATTCCTATTCCTATTTATTCTTGTATACCAAATCTTATATCCCCAAGGTTCTATCACTTTTGCTTTCTCACCTACCCATTTGGCCTCTTGTAGACATAAAATATCAATCTTTCTCCTACACATAACATCTACTAACTCTACCAACTTACCAGTTAAAGACCCTATGTTCCAAGTGGCTAACCTAATTGTATGGTCTTGAACTATTTTTTTTACCCTCACCTGTCTAACAAAGTGCGAGAACCCTTGCCTATTTGACCCCACCCCCGGGCGCCGGTTTGACGCGTCGCTTCTGGGCGACGACCTAGCAACCCTTGCCCATTTATCACTGCCTCCGGGCCTATGGAGTACAGCGCGTCGCTCAGTAGGAAACGCCCCAACGAAATTCTCATATTGGTTCATATTCATAGGGTATGACTAAGTTTTTATGCTGGTTATCACTGGCCTACCGCAACCCTCCTCCTTTATCCGGGCTTGGGACCAGCAGTGTATAACTAAACAGTTATACATAGGCGGAGTTAAAATTGAATGAATATGATTAAAAAAATCTGAATCATCCAATGCAGAATTTTTTTCTTCATGCTTGAAAACTATAGCTTGTATTTTTTCAATCATATTATCCCACATTTCATAAACTCTGTGAAGCATGGGCTCATCCTTATCAACTTCTCTTAACATTTCCCAAATAGGTTGCATAAATTGAATGAAGTATACCATTCTGTCCCAAAACTCATCATCAAGAATGATTTTTTAATTTCTTGAGCCTTGATATCATCATCAACACGATAGAATGTTCAATTTTCATCAGTCACCATGTTAATCAAAGCATTCTTCATTTTTTTAATCCTCTTCACCATCACAATGATGGACGAAAAACACGTTTCAGCGACCTTCAATAATTTCAAGTCAGAATGCCTATTAAATATAGCATTAGCACGATGGTGGTTTACAACAAAATTCCTAATGCTTTTGACATTTCTTTCTAAATCTTCAATTCATGAACATAAAGCATATGCTTGTGAATTTTCTTCTTTGGGGTTGCAGATGCTCTTTAGGGCTAGATTTAAGCCCTGTGCTACACAGGGAGTCCAAGAAATATGAGGGTACTCACTCTACAAACTCAACGCTGCACTTTTACAAACTAGAGCGTTGTCTGTAATGATTTGTACCACTTTCTGATCACCCACTTCTTTTATCACTTCTATAAACAATCTCTTCAAATACTCTGTATTTTTATATTCCCCAGATGCATCAACTGCTTTCAAGAATATTGGGCCAGTAAGCAAACAAACATTGAAATTGATTAATGAACGCCTTTATATATTTGTCCATCCATCAGACACAATAGAAACTCCATTTTGCTCCCATAAATATTTTTTAATCTCCAACAACCTCTCTACATTTTTTAATCTGCAAGAAGTGTGGTTCGTATTTTTTCTGAACTTGGAGGCACATAACCACTCAAATTACAATTTGCCAAGGATGTTACTAAATCCTTCCAATAAGGATTTCTAGCCACATTAAATGGGAGTGAACTAGAATAAAAATACCTCCCAACTTTTCTATCCAATTATTCTCTTCCATATGTATTGAATGATGCTTGTATCGTTTCTCTACCTCCTACATTGACTTTTCTTTTTTTTTCAGCATCTTCTTGGTGATTTGCAAATGACACACTAACTGCACAAGAATCGGCCATTGCCTTTCTCTTCTTATATTCTTCTTGTATTGTCTTCGCATTGCCTCATTAACTTTTCTGCAAGCTGAAATGCTATGTCCTGGTATCTTCAACAAATGAGCCTTCACTCTTGTGTAAGACCCAAAAAATCTCTTTCGCAGAGCTTGCATTGAAATCTCTTGTTTCCACCACCTCCTCCAGTTTTTGCAAGTTTATCTACATGTACCCATAGTGGCCCCACATCATCAATCCCACTGCAACTATCAGAAGAGCTCACATGTTGGGATGAAGATGACGCAAGTCCTTTCCCTTTATCCGTCATTTTTATCCTGAAAACACAAAAAAATACATTCAAAAATTTAAATCAATTATGCAGACTGACATTATCTTGATATAAAATCACCAAGGAAGGGGGATCTGCCCCTCCCCTGCCAAAAACAGAGAGTAGGGACGAGGGCTCGACCCCCTCCCCTGTCGAAAACAGAGGGAGTAGGGGGGGCTCAGCCCCTCCCCTGCCGAAAACAGAGGGATCAGGGGGGGCTCAGACCCAACAAGAGAGCTAGAGGGGGGGGGGGGGCTAAGCCCCTCCCCTGAAATCAAAAGGAGCTGGGTGGGGGGCTCGGCCCCTTCCCTGTCGAAAATAGGGAGGGGCTCCGCCCCTCCCCTGCAGACCCAACAAGAGAGCGAGAGGGGGGGGGGGTCGACCCCTCCCCTGCCAAAAACAAAGGGAGCAGGGGGGTCTCAACCCCTCCCCTGCCGACCCAACAAGAGAGCAAGAGGGGGGAGGGGCTCGGCCCCTCCCCTGCCGAAAACAGAGGGAGCAGGGGGGGGCTCAACCCCTCCCCTGCCGACCCAACAAGAGACCAAGAGGGGGGGGGGGGGGGGGGCTCGGCCCCTCCCCTGCCGAAATCAGAGGGAGCAAGTGGGGCTCGACCCCTCCCCTGTCGACCCAACAAGAGAAAGAGAGGGCGAGGGGGGGGGGGGGGGGCTCGACCCCTCCTTTGCCGACCCAACAAGAGCAAGAGAGGGCACAGGGGGGGCTCGACCCCTCCCCTTCCGACCCAACAAGAGAAAGAGAGGGCGCAGGGGGGGCTCGGCCCCTCCCCTGCCGACACAAGCAGAGAGCGAGAGGGACATACTTGTGATAGGGAGAGGAGGAGCTTCGGAGGTGGCGTTGGGGCGTCAGGAGGAGAGGGCTGCGCGGGAGAGGAGAGGAGTGATTTGGGCAAATTTTTTTTATTGCCCTAATCACTCCTTTTCATTGTTTTTTTTAACGTTCGAAATGTGGACGAAAACGACCCTGGGTGTGTTGACCGTACCCAAGATCGTGTTGACTGCACCCGGTGCCGCACGCGCACCCGCATCGCATCGCATCGCGTCGACGCGGGTGCGGCACCTGCTTTGTCGAGTCCCTGTGACATAGCTTGGTAGAGATATGACCAGCTTGAACCATATCTCTTACATAGTGGCAATCAACTTCAATATGTTTTGTCCTCTCATGAAACACATGATTATTTGCTATATACGTTGCCTTGTTATCACACATCATCACCATAGGAGAAGAAACCTTCACTTGAAGATCAGTTAGAACAGTTCGAACCCACATCAATTCAGCTGCTGTTTGGGCCATAGCCTTATATTCTGATTCGCCACTCGACCTAGCAACCACGGTTTGCTTCTTACTTCTCCATGAAATTAAGTTATCTCCCACAAACACATAGAATCTTGTAGTAGATTTTCTATTTCAACAGATCCAGCATAAGCCGCATCAGAGTAAACAACTATCTCCAGGGTTCCCCCTTTCTTGAATAATAACCCTTTTCCAGGAGAAGATTTTAAGTACCTGAGTATCATCATTGCAGCATTCCAGTGTACTTCAGTCGGTTTGTCCATGAATTGGCTAACCTTGCTTACTACTAAAGCAATATCAGGTTTAGTCACAGTCACATATAGTAGCTTCCCTACTAGTGAGCGATAACTTTTGCTATCCAAAGGTTTTGACCCTTCTTCCAACAACTGAACTTTGTGATCCATGAGAATATTTGCTGGTTTGACTCCCAACATTCTTGTCTCTTTTAATAAATCAAGAACATACTTCCGTTGAGACAGAACCAAGCCTTCACTGCTTCTGGCAACTTCTATACCCAGAAAATATCTAAGAGGACCAAGGTCTTTTGTAACAAAATGTTTTTGAAGATGAGCCTTTATAGCTTCAATATCTTTCATATCATCTCCTGTAAGGATGATGTCATCCACATATACCACCATAACAACTAGACCTGAGTTAGTTTTCTTAATAAATAATGTGTGGTCTGACGCTGACCTCTTAAAACCAAACTTTGACATCACTTCAAACAATTTTGAAACCATGCACGAGGACTTTGTTTAAGACCATATATCGCCTTTCTTAACCTCTCCCTCAACCTCGAACCCAGGAGGTTGCTGCATGTATACTATCTCTGACAAATCCTCATATAGAAATGTATTTTCACATCTAGTTGACAGAGACGCCATCCATGGTGAACAACTACAGAGAGAACAAGATGAATGGTACCCATCCGTGCGACGGGAGAGAAAGTTTCAAAGAAATTAACACCATATGTCTGAGTATAACCTTTTGCTACTAATCTGACCTTGTATCTTTCAATAGAACCATCTGAGTTGTACTTAATGGTATATACCCATTTACATCCCTCAATGTCTGCACCAATGAGGGATTAACCAGGTCCCACATCTGTTGTGACAATAAGGCATCCATTTCATCTTGCATTGCCTGCTTCCATCTACTATCAAGCTTTGCCTGTTGATAGCTCAGAGGAATAGTTTCAGCAGATAAGGCAAAAATAAAAGCTTTTATCTGACTACCAATTCTGGCATCTGACACAAACTGAGATATAGGATATAAGGTACATTGTCGTGTCCCCTTACGTAGAGCAATTGGCCTGTTATCATCAACATGAAGATCACTGTTATCAGAAACACTTACCTTAGGAGAAGAAGGAGAAGACTCAGGAGGAGGAGGAGCTCTACACACATATACCAATGGAGGATTATGAAACCGTGAGGAAGGTAGGGTTGGACCCGGTAATTGAGGTACAAATTCCAAAGGAAAAGGAGGGACATGAAGGGAAAAGGAGTCATTTTGATCAACTTGCATCTGAGATCCAGTACTAGAATAATATGGAATGGACTCCAAGAAAGATACATCCACACTGACATACTCCCGACGGGAAATCAGATCACAACATCGATACCCCTTTTGATTTTTTGGATAACCTATAAAAATACACTTAGTTGCTTGAGCAGCTAGTTTATCACGGTCAGGTCCAAGCCTGTGCACAAAGCAAACACACCCAAATACTTTGGGAGAGAAAGAGAAAAGTGGAGCATTGGGATTCAGGATGTGCAAAGGAATTTTATCTTCCAGGGATGATGAAGGCATGCGGTTGATCAAATAACAGGCTATGATAACCGCATCACCCCAATAAGAAACATGAACATTGGATTAAATCATAAGGGTACATGCAACATAAAAATGGTGCCTGTGTTTTCGCTCAGCCACCCCATTTTGTTGGGAAGTATAGGCACAAGAGGTTTGAGGTTGAATGTCATGGTCTTGATAAATTGCAACAAGGCTTTGGTTTTGAACTCAAGCGCATTGTCAATGCGGATAATCTTGACAACAGATTCAAACTGAGTTTTTATTTCAAAAATCAATGATTTAATAATACTAGGAACTTCAGATCTTTCTTTTATTAGGAACACCCAAGCTAACTTAGAAAAATCATCAACAATAACAAGATAATATCGACACTGAGTCCTGGTAGGAACCTTACTAGGACCCCATACATCCGCATGAAGAAGTTCAAAGACCTTATGACTGGACTGACTCTGACTAGAAGGAAACGAACTTCGATAATGTTTGCCCAACTGACATGCTTCACATTGAAATAACGTAGTAGACGGAATTTGAGGAATGACATGACGAAGCTTTGACAATGAAGGATGACCAAGACGACGATGCCACTGAACAGGACTTGAGGAATAATCGACTGCAGCATAAATGTTTCCCACTAGATGATGTAGGTAATAGACTCTATTTTCTTCATAGCCTCCACCAATCTTCTTCCTCGTCAGCAAATCCTGAAAATGACAACCCATAGGATCAAATATCACTCTACAATTTAGCTCTTTTGTAAGACAACTCACTGAAAGTAAACTTTAAGGAAATGAAGGAGCATGAAAGACATTTTTCAACTGCAAGGAAAAAGATATAGAAACATTTCCCTGACCAACAACCAGAGAGGAGCTCCCATCTGCTAATGAGACTCCTCGATGAACAATAATATCCTTTAGATCTGAAAAATAATGAGAATTTTCACACAGATGTCTGGATGCACTTGAGTCAATAATCCACTTACTATCATTGAGATGAAGATGGTCCCCTGTTGCGTAGGTCACACCAGCTACAAGAGAAGAGGAGTTTGAAGGACAATAAGCTACCAGTTCATCATATTTTGCACGACTAAGGGTGATGCAGTCACGGGGAGAAGAGGTTTCATTTGCATTTTCTACCTCTAGTTTTGTAACATTAGCTTTTGGAACATTAGGCCTCGATGCAGGAAAAGCATGCCGTCCATGTTTATCCCATCAACGATCTTTCAAGTGTCCTAATTTTCCGCAAAAGGTGCATTGAAGTTTAACTCTACCTCCCACACCTCTTCCACGACCTCGTCCTCTAATATTCAGAGTATTTCCACGTCCATAACCAGAAGAAACAGTTAAGGCAAAAGTCTGGGATATAGGATGAGATTGTGGAAGTGAAATAACAAGTCTGCTCAAGCGATTGTATGCATCAGCTAGAGTAGGTACATCAGATCCAGTCAACATTTGGACTTTAGCAACAGAGAATTCTGAAGATAATCATGTGAGGAACCGAGCAAGCATAGTCTGTTCTTGATGATCTTTTTGCTTTGAACAACACAGAGGCCTGTGAGCATTAAGTCTTTCAAAGACAACTTTAACGGATGCATAGTACTGGACCAAGGTTTGATCTCCCTGCTGCAAATTATATATCTCTTGTTTGACTTGCAGAATACGGCTCACATTTGTTTCCTAAGAGTGTGTCTTGAAGATTGTCCTACATCTGTTTAGCTGTATTATAATAAATTAGACCATCTGCAATATGAGGTTCAACACTATTCATGATCCATGACATAACAATGTCATTATCTTCATCCCAAGTAGCATATTTTCTCACTTTATCATTCGGTTCAGTTTCCAATAAAATATGTTTTCTATGATGTTCAGATACCAACATCATAAAAGTTCTAGACCACCTGGCATAGTTGGTTTCATTTAATTTCACAGAAGAACCGTAAGAGAAGGGATTTGCAAATGCCTTATATTCCCCAATAGTCTCATTCTTGGAATCAAATTTCGGAGCTTCAGCCATAATGAAGAATGCTTACGTAGGAGATAGAGCTGATAACACTGCTGTAATATACGACCAAAAAATGATCCCAGATGCACATAAAAAAAAATTGATCAGATTGAATTTGAATATTTCACGACCACACAGTCAGTTCAACACACTGCATAAGCCACGACACCACAAGATATGTTGAAGAATCACGACATCAGATCTGAACCAGCCCAAACAACTCCAAAAGAACAAAAATCCTCCACGCCATCTATGTCCACGACCAAAAACATGTGCATTTAATCAATGCTCTGTTATAAGCATAGCTCAGATGAAATACTCCTCACGGTACAGGATTCACGAAAAAAAAAACACGATACAGGATTCACGGCATCCCCAGATCAATCGAAAATAGCCAACGAAAATAATTTTCCAGCATCCAGATCCACGACTATCCAGATCCACGATTGAACAACATAGGTTTTCTTTTTCCTTTTTTTTTGAGCTTTGGCGCAGACCGAACTCGTGCTCACGTTCCCAAGACCTACAACTCTGATACCATGTGGAGAAATCCAATACTGCACCCAGGAATCGAGGCAGAGAGAGAGAGATAGATAGAGAGAGAGCAGCTGAGAGGGAAAATCGTAATTCAATTAGGGCTAATCACCTCTAGTTTAAATAGAGGTTAGCCTAAAAAGAAAAATTACAAACATGTCCCTCATTATTTGTAAAATACTAAAGAACCATCTTTAAGAATAAATAAATAAACTTTAAGAATAGAAGACTTGAAACAACACATGGTCGACTAATCTTAACAATAATAATGTACCAAAACCACATTTCGAGGTTACTACAAACCTCTCATCCTACTCTTTGTAGTCCAAACATATCGTACGTGCCAAAAAGTATGGCTACGAAGAGAGGGGCATGGATTTCTCAAAAGAAATCCAACAACATAATTACTCAAAGTGATGTAACAAGTATCTTATTTTGATCATGATTTATCTTTCAAACAATGGGTACAACACTTGTGCAACTCGCACAAGGTGAGATCGACACGGGTCTCAGTATCTGTATGTTGGGCATACCTCGCAATACTGGTCTTGATAAACGGGTTAAGGGTTTTTCAAAGGGATCACCCAAAACACAAGTTCGTATCTCTAATCGGGTTTATCCGAGTTGTAACAGATACATGAACCGAAGTTGTAAAACACCCCTCCCCTCCAAATACATTGATTTAGGAGAGCTAGCCGCTATCTTGCAAAAGACTTTCAAAATTTGCTTTGTAAAACTATGCATTTCAAAAATGGGTTTACACCTAAACATCATCTTTTTGGAGAACCGCAATGCATAAGTGTGGGTCATGACTTTTAAAACAAATGAGCGACACAGTATACACTCGAAGTTGCACTTAAGTGAGTGCAAGCCAACAAAGAGCAAGCCCGTGCACATAACAGTGCAACGGCAAAACGAGAAGCAAGACTCGATGTGCAAAATTGTATATCGAGCGTAAGATGCGTAAGCAACGCCCAAGGTACGATTTTGCACCTTGGCTAAGCAAGTGCGTAAGGTGACTCGCAAGGTACGAAGTCGTACCTCGATTAAACCAAAAGCGTAAGCAAGTAAAATGCAAGAGCAAAGCCTATGCGCGAAGCGCGACAACGAGGTAAGAACATAACCACATGCAAAAGCAAAACATATGCGCAAAGCGCGACAATAACGTAAGGACAAAAAAATATATGCAAAAAGTGCGAAAGCAAGCCTGTGCACAAAAAGCACGACAACAACAGAAAGCAATAAAAGACAAGAAAGTAAATGCAGAAAGAAAAGCCTACGCACATTAAGCACGACAGCGACAGAAAGCAATAAAGATAGGAAAATAAAAGGACGAGGATCGGACGAGGATCGTGAAACCGCGTCCTTGAGTTAAATGCATACATGTATAAATATACGTATATACATTATTGTCCTTAGTCCTTTCTTTTTCCATTTTAAGTTTTAATTGCTTAATTTAAGTTTGTTCATTGTCCTTTGTGCAACTTTCTCCTATCTTGGGGAGTCGCGAGGCTGCACTTGCCTTCGTGTGTACGTAACGAAAGGCTCAGGGCTCGGGGCGCGAGCGGGATCCGTCGTGCAACCTGCAAGCGCAAAAGCGTTAGCATGCCATGATCTAAAACATGAAGTGGGTTTGGTAAGACCCGCAGTGGTCAACAGACTAGACCCCAATGCGAGGGTAGGCAGGGAACTCAACTCCTTGCAAAATAGCAGCAGAGGCAGAGAGCCCAGGGTTCCCTGCCTGCTGGAACAAGGCACCCTGCCTGCCAAAAGGCGGCAGAGGCAAGGGGTCTTGCTAGCTGCAGGTGGTGGCAGAGGCAGGGAGCCCTGCTCCCTGCATGCCTGAACAACAAAGGGGGGTAGGGGGCTCAGCCCCTTGCCAGCCTGACGAAAGGACATAGAGGCAGGGGCTCTGCCCCCTGCCTACTGGAAAAGAGCAGAGACAGGGGTTGAACCCCTGTCTGCCCGACGAAAGCAGAGTGAAAAGGAGAGGGGCCCGACCCCTCCCATGCAGCGATGGAACACATGGAAGCAGGCTCCCCTGAAATCAGAGGGAGCACGGAGGGGGCTCGACCCCTCGTGAAAAGGAGAAATAGGGAGGGGGCCGCGCCCCTCCCTCGTACCACGAACAAAGAGGGAGACAAGGAGGGGGCTCGACTCCTCCCTGATGAAAGAAGGAACAGGGGAGGGCCGAACCCTTCCCTCGTAACCCAAGCAATAGGGAGGGGGCTCAGCCCCTCCCTTACGAAGAAGGAGAAACGGGAGGGGGCTGAGCCCCCTCCCTCGTAACCTGAGTAAAAAGGGAGACAAGGAGGGGCTCAAACCCTCCCTTGCGAAAAGGGAAACAAGGAGGAGGACGTGCCCCTCCCTTGTGACCTGAGAACACTGGGAGAGGGCTCGACCCCTCCACTGTGAAAGAGGAAAGAGAAAGGAGATGGGGGCAGGGGCTTTGCCCCTGCCTACCGGAAATACCAGGCGGCAGGGGCTTTGCCCCTGCCGATCGAAAGAAACCAAGCGACAGGGGGTCCTTACCAGCCTGTTGGAAAGAAGAGGAGTCGAAGACGATGACAAAGAAGAAGAAGACGAGAGTGAGAGAGAGAGAGTGGTTACCTGCGAAGGCCGCGGAAAAGGGAGAGCATCGGCGTCGGTTGTAGGCGACGGGCAAGGTGAGTGACATGGGGAGAGAAAAAGTCATCAAATAGTAAGATTGACCAAGGCAATATATATATATATATATATATATATATATATTCAACATTCAAGTCTATATATAAAAAAAGGTCGACAACATGTATCTCACACTATGCATATTAAAAAATCAACAAAAGTTGAACACATGCTTAAACAGGGAAAAATTAATGGCATGCTCATATCAAATCAAGAAAATTAACATCAAAACATAGATATTTCAGGATTCGATACATTAGGAAAATCAAAATCTCAAGAAATACATGAAATCGTCACTTAATACATATACATATTTTGGAATGAGATTTCCCATCTTTCCTCAAACCTATGCATGCATCAGATTTTTACCTAGTCCTTCCCGTAAAAACTTAGAGAGAAACCCGTACCTTAATCAAAGCGTAGAAAAAGAGCGGTGGAAGACGATGGATGTATAGAAAACAAATTTTTTTTTACTCTTTTTTTTTCTTTCTTTTCTCTTTTTTTTTCCTTCTCTCTCCCACACGAGTTTGGGACTCTCTCTCTAACTCTCTCCCTCTCTCTCTAGAATCACGATTTCTAGAGAGTGAGAGGAGTCCAACCTCTTTTTATATACTATTATCCTCTTATTTTTATTATTATATTATTTATTTTAACTTAGATTTATCTAGAGGGTGACGTACCCTCTAGAATACTCAATTAGGTAGAGTTCTGCTTCATGTAGAACTCTATATTATCTATTAGATAAATTCAAAATTTATTTAATCATTTATTATTTTATTATTTAATTTATTAATATAATATTCTGAGAATATTTCAGAGGGTGTCAGACCCCCTTCTGGAAGTGTTCCTCCTACCCAATTTTAAATTGATTTTAAAGTTTTAAATTGTCCATTGATAAATTTCATATCCAGATATGGATCTAAGATCCAGATTTGGATCCAAGATCCCAATTTATATCCATATGGATCTTACCTGGACCAGATCCTAGTTAATATGGGTCTTGGACTGGGTCCAGATCCATATTAACTTGGATCTAATGGAGCAGATCCAGTCCAGAAAAAACAAAAACAGAGGCGGTCATTTTTGAAAAATGCAATTTTTAGGCCAACCGTAACCCGATTTTAGAAAAACAGGACACTAACGTGCTCAGAATTAGGAGGCACATCTAATGGTATAAATACCTGATTTTCGCCTATGAATTTAACTTGAATTTCACTTAATTTTCGCTCAAATTTAAAGGTTAAAAACAAAAATTTTCTTAAATAATAATTGGTTCGACAAGGCCTTGTCAGTGGGCTCTGGGCACGCCCATACCCAGCTGACGTTACCGATTTTTAAATACATTTTCCATGATTTTTATCAATTTCATTAATTATATAATTAAATATTCATATTTTTTCAAATTTAAAAATCATGAAAAAAATCAGGATATTACACTAATAATAAAATCACAACCACATAACGGTTTCAGCGCGGGTCAGGTTAATACTAACAGTCTAATGCGCTGAACAATTAAGATATCAACACCCTAAACAAACTAGTACCTAAATCTGGACAGGTTGAGAAAAATAAAACCACCTAAAACAATCAATATACGCTTCATTTGATCATGCTAAAGAGTCTGCAGATGCAATTAAATCTGAACCTCAAGCAGCCAGTTGATATATGCTGATAAGAAGAAAAACTGTACAGAAACTATCCCTAAAATCGACACTTAATAAATCATGCTGTGTACGCTTCACTCATGCAAATCAATGTCTAACAAAAAAAATCAAAACTGTTCATGGGCAGGGAGTAGCTAACACTGGTATACGTTAGACTGAGATTTAGACATGCACAGAGAATAGCTAAGATCGTACAGGTTATTAAAACTATCAGAATCTAATTATCAAACAATCAAATCTGTACATGCTAAGGGAAATCTCGAAACTCATCAAACAGTATATGCTATCAAAACCTCAAAAACGCATAACAGAAACAATCAGACCTTAAAAAAAATATTTGGACAGACTGTTAAATCCCAAAGCCCATAGACTTGTTCACGCTAAAACAAGAGCAAATAAAAAAACAATTCCTAAATAGCCTTACACCCTATCCAGAATGCCCCTTCAAAACAAATTTTAGGTTCCTATTAGTTTTTCTTAAAACCTGTATTCGATTCCACCCATGCCAATCTCCTCACCTATCGGATTAATATAGAGAATTCCGTACCTCATTTCGATTCCTATTGAAGGAGGGTACACTGCATTGATGTCTGTCAATTCCTCCTCCTCACTCCCTCCGCACCTTCCCTCTCTCTCGATACCCTCTCTCTCGTTACCCTCTCTCTCAAAACACAATGTTGTGTTTTGAGAGAGGGACTCAAGTCTCTTATAACAGGAACGAGGGGAGTCCTTTGGAGGAAGGGATTTTCCAAAAAAGACATCCTACCCATTTTACAAATAACTGTATTATTTATTTATTTTTTGTTGTCTTACTTTTTAGTAACCTTCCTAATAAAATTTCTCTAAGCTTTTAAACTAAGCCTATGTCCTGATTAGAATCTAATTGCTTAATTTAAATACCCTTCCATACGTGTGGGCCATGGATTTCATCCAGGGTCCACGACCCATTAAGGGTTCACGTCTAAACTAACCCTGTTGTTTCATATAAATAATAATATAATATTATTTAACACATAAAATGCATAAAATATTATTAATTACAAATTTTAAAACCTAAATTTTTTATGAGGTCTTACAGTTATATGCTTTTCAGGAATGTAAACTATGCTGAAAAAGAGAGGGGTTATCCAACTTTTATATTGTGAGCCTTATCTTATGTGTTTGGTGTTTTTGTTTTTTGGCAACAACATATTAGATCAAATATTTTGACGTAAGCATGCATTTAACTTGTGAACCTTTTTATTTGTAATGACCATCGGTTTTTGAGGCTCTTAAAGGTCCTACTTGCTCGATGCAATCAGATGACCCAAGACATCTGTTTGACTAAACAAAACCTATATATCACATTATTAATTCATGAAAGATTTAAAAAAAATAAAAAATGGGCAGTCTCTATTGGACAGTGCAACATGGTTAGCACTCTATTTTCTCGATCTTGATAAACAATAAAGTTGTATTTTGTTTCTCAGATATGCATCTGAACCAAGTGCTTTGCCCCCAAGAAGGACATGCTTGATTGGAGAGGGTTCCTCTTGATTTAGGGCAGACAAAAGAGTTCTCCTTCATCCCTGTTCCATATCAGCATTGATTCCATACTGAGTGGCAATGGATGTTGCCTTGTTCTCTCCCTCATCTCTTTTCAGCGGCAATGATGATGATGTTGATGACCTGCACCAGTCTTCTGGTAAAACCATCAAACACCCAATCTCTTTGTTCGCATTGTTTTTCCACCCTGACAACCTCTCTTGATGGACGGTGGCTGCGTAATGCAGGTGTGGATTCTCCAGAAAAGAGCAATAATGTCACATTCATTGAAAGAAGCCATGCTTTTCCTGGGATGGTATTCCACCTTTCCTGTTTTCTAACATGAGAAATTCATTTTTATTTGTGTTTGAAGCACCAAAAAAGAAACAGCATGATCTGTGATTCCCCCATTAGAGCAAAACCCCACTTAACGAAATTACTTGATTTCTCCCACAAGAGGAGGAAGAAGCAATTCTGAGGAAAAGCAAAAAAACATCCTCAATCAGATCATTCTTTGATTTCATTTGTGCTCATTCTCCCCTGTTTTCAGAGGCATGTGGAACCCTGACTTGCATAAGTTTGGCCACTGAGTGTGCACATTGTGCATCAGTTCCCTCTGTTAAGATTATATATATATAATGTTTTTTCCAGTTATATAGGTATATGCCCTGCAGGGGTATTTTAGTCTTTTTACTCATGTAATAAACTGTTTTATTGAAACAGTTATTTTTTAATTTCTTCTTTTTTATTTTCATTTATAACTTTTTGTAATATTGGGGGACCCCTAGGGGCTCTATGGTCAAAGAGTGTCTATATTTTTTACTTCTTGAATATCTTTTATATCTTATTGCTCTTTGTATTGTCCCATAGAGGACTTATGCATGTGCACTTGTATGTTTGTAATCTTCTAAAGCCTTCAAGTGGCTAGTGTTTGTTAGAAATCCACCACCCGTACTTGCATTGAGAAAGAGAGAGAGAGACGAAGAGACGAAATGCAAGAATGGGTCTGCGGCTATCACGACCTAAAAGAATACATTTATAACTTTACTTTACATAGATATGAATCCGGGTTTGGTGTATCCAGACCCGATTAAGAGTAAACGTATACTCTGTACACCATCTTTACATTACATGGATCGGGTCGACTCGGGTCGGGTCCCGGGTTTCGGATCCTTTTTACCTTTTTCACCCCCCCTCAAGTTGATCATGGTTTTGGACCATGAACAACTTGCCTTTAAGCATCCAAAAACCATCCTTGGTTAACCCTTTGATAAATATGTCTGCAACTTGCCTTTCAGTACTGATGAATTCGGGCTCAATCTTTTTTTCTTCAACCTTCTGTCTCACAAAGTGTTGGTCAATCTCAATGTGCTTAGCACGATTGTGATGTACGAGATTGAATGACATGTTGATAGCACTTTGGTTGTCACCTATGTCACATGGGTGCGGGTGCGACACGGGTGCAACACAATTTTAAAATTTTTGGACACGGGGACTCGGCTATATATATATATATATATATATATATATATATATATATATATATATATATATATATATATATATATATATATATATATATATTATTTTTAAAAAAAGTGCACAGACACAGTCTGTGTCTGTGACTGCAGCACTGTGCACAATACAGACTGTGCACAACACTCTTTTTATTTATTTTTTTAAATAAAAAAAATATATATTTTTTGTTTTTTATGGATAAATGGACATTTTTGGACTCGGTCAAAGTTGACCGAGTCCAAAATGTGGACGGACTCGGTCTCGACTCGTTGACCTAGTCTGACTCGGTGTTGACCGAGTCCGAAGCCGCACTCGTGTCGGGGCGTGTCGACTCGGGTGCGGCACCTCCCTAGCCAAGTCCGTGTGACATAGGTTGTCACATAGCAAGGTAGTGTGGGAGATCTTTTCTCATACTTCAGTTAGTAGATGCCTGATCCATGTGACTTCGGCAGTAGCAGCAGTCATGGATCTATATTCAGCCTCAGTGCTTGATCTAGCGATAACCTTTTGTTTTCTACCGCTCCAAGAGACTAAATTTCTTCCAATGAAGGCACAATATCCTGATGTAGATCTTTGTTCGTCAGGATCTCCTGCCCAGTCAGCATCACAATATACAGTAAGTCCGTGCTCATCTTTGCCATATGACTGTGGTGAATATATCAATCTATCCCCAAGAGTCTCTTTCAGATATCTAAGGATTCTCTTGACGACTTCCATATGTCCAGTACGTGGCGCATGCATAAATTAAGATACTTGATTGACTGAATAAATGTAAGGTACTGTAACATTCCTATTATGCTTCGATACCTGGCGGGGTCATGACACAAATCTCCATCATCAGCGCTAAGTTTCTGATGAAGCACACTCGGAGTTCCTAGAGGTTTGCAGTCTTTCATGCCTGCCTTGCTGAGAACGTCTACGGTGTACTTATGCTGAGTGAATGTCAAGCCATGAGCCTGGTTATCAACTTCTACGCCAAGAAAATAACGTAGAACTCCAAGATCTTTCATTTTGAACCTCTGACCTAGTAAGTCTTTGACTTCTTGGATGTGGGCTGCAGAGTTTCCTGTGATGATAATATCATCGACATAAATTAATAATAGAGTGGTCACAGTCTGATTTTTAAAAATAAATAATAAGTGGTCCAGCATGGAACGTGAAAATCTATGTTTCTGAATCTCTAGCGAGAAGCTATCAAACCAAGAGCGAGATGCTTGCTTCAGACCATAGATAGTTCTGTTTAACTTGCACACATGGGTTTTACAATTTTGTTCTTGATATCCAAGAGGTTGCTCCATGTATACTTCCTCCTTCAAATCTCCATGCAAGAATGCATTTTTCACATCAAGCTGACTCAACTTCCATCCATGTTCAACAACCAGAGAAATAATAATTCGAATTGTTCTCATTCTTACAACCAGACTAAAGGTCTCATCATAGTCTTGCCCTGCTTCTTGAGTGAATCCTTTTGCCACAAGCCTTGCCTTATATCGTTCAATGGTTTTATCTGGCTTGTACTTTATTTTATATACCCATTTACATCCGACAACATTTTTGTCAGGTGGTCTGGGAACAACTTCCCAGGTTCCACATTCATGCAAGGCTTGCATTTCATCATTCATGGCTTCTACCCATTTGGTAGAAGTGACTGCCTGATAGTATATAATGGGCTCATCTTCCTTATTGAGGGCAGTTAAAAAGAGTTGAAGATCCAAGGAAAAGTTGTTATAGCTGACCCACCTGTCAATAGGATGTCATATGCGGTTTGATTTTCTGACCTCAAGAGTATGAGGAGTTGGATTGGCGACTGAGACATGATCTGAAAGACTTGATGCTATCAGTCTCTGTCTGGAATAGACAATGCCTTTGTATCTACCTGGTACTTCCTCTGCATTCTGTGATCCCAACGTCCCAGTGTTCTCAAACATCTCTTCTTCTTGTTGCACACAATCTGAGGAACACGCTTCATTGGGGCCAGCAAAAAGTTCTGAACTCAGCCAAGGATAGTAAACTTCAGTTGACATGTTCGTTGCGTCAACTTCACGATCAAAATTTTGTTCATCAAAGACAACATTTCTTGAGGTTCTGATGCGTTTGTTGATGGGATCATAACACCTATATCCTTTATAGTCATCTGCATATCCCACAAACCTACACTTCTTGGCCTTGTCCTGAAACTTGTTTCTCAGGGACTGATCAATATGCACATAACAAACACATCAAAAAACACGCAGATCGTGATAACTAGGATGAGCTCCAAAAAGACAGTGATAAGAAGACTTATTTTCTAGAACAACCATAGGTAGTCTATTTATCACATGTACGGTAGAATGGAAAGCTTCTGTCCATAGGTTGATGGAAAGATTACTGTCATGAAGCATGCTCATGGCACTTTCAACGATATGCCTATATTTTCGTTCAACAATCCCATTTTGTTGAGGGGTGTGAGGGCAGGACACCCTTCTTCCTATTCCTTTATTTCGGAGAAAGGAAATAAAATCACGGAATGAGAATTCCCCACCTCCATCACATTGGAAAAATTGAATGGACTCAGAAAATTGATTTTTGACCAAGGAAAGAAAACTTTGAAACAAAGAGAAGACTTCTGACTTATTTTTTATGAAATATATCCAAGTGTATCGGGAATAGTTATCAACAAAGATTAGATAGTATCTGCTCCCGGATCTAGAGGCAATCGGGGCGGGTCCCCATACATCAGAACAAATTATCTCAAAAGGTTTTGAAGCTCTCTTATTAATGGAATGGAAAGGCAATACATGACTCTTGCATGAAAGACAACTGAAACACTTATAACTGCTCTCATTCCCATTGAGACTTTCTTTTGGAATGAGATTATTAGAGACAAGTTTTTCAATAAAATGACTCCCACAATGTCCTAATCGACTATGCCACAAAAATGGCTTATTACATTAAGAAATACTAAAAACATTAGCATAAGATGATGAACATGACTCTAATGAAGGCTTCGAATTCAGATGAACAGGGCAAACAACATGACATGGAGCTTCTTCAAAGACATACATATTGCCTTGTCTCTTTCCTTCAGCGAATGTTTCCCTCGTGCGTAGGTCCTTGACCTGCACAAACAAAGGAGTGAATTCAACTGAAGCATTATTATCATCAATAAGTTTGGAAACAAAGACAATATTTTTCTTGATGTCAGGAGCATGAAGAACGTCAGAAAGAGTAAGAGTGGAATATGGCATGGGGATGCCAGTTTTTCCAACATGAGAAACAGGATGGTGGGATCCATCTCCAGTGACAATCTTACTTTTTTCAAAATAAGGAATAGGGTTAGAAATTTTACCTGCATCGCCTGTCACATGAGTTGTTGCCTCTGAGTCAACAAACCAAGTGCCTTTATCACTCTGCCTTAATTTCAACTCTGATAAAGCAGATATCAACAAATCTTTAATCTCTCCACTGTCTCTGGTATTTGTGAACTTTCTTTTGGTTTCCGTTTGTTGGCCCTTTCCTTTATTCTCTGGATTATGCCAGCAATTTGCCTTGATATGCCCCCTTTTGTTACAAAGGAAGCAAGTAGGGATGGATCTTGATCCCTGCGCATGAGCTAACATGTTTGGAGTGGGAAGCAGACCACGCCCTCCGTGTCCACTTCGCCCTTGTCCTCCTCGTCCCCGTTCTCTACCATAAGTCACTCCTATGGCAAAAACTTCTTGAGAATTTGGGTGAATGTGAGTTTCTTCAGAGAATCCCTTCAGAGTCATTTCGTATTGGATCAATTTGGCTCGTAGCTCATCAAAGGTAGGAAGAACAGGAAGGCACAATAGTGAAGTGGCTATCATATTGTAGTTAGATCCCAATCCTCTCAGAGTTTGTTGCACCATGTCATTGTCACTAACGACACATCCTATAACTGCAAGCTGATCTGTGATGGTCTTCATCTTGTTCAAATATTCTATGATGGTCATGGAATCTTTTTTTAGCAACTGAAATTCCTTTTTTTAGAAAAACCATCCTGGCTTGTGAAACTTGTGAATACGTCTGGACCAGTCGCTCCCAGAGTTGCAATGTTGTACAATTGTCGGGAATGACAACAAGGACCTCTTGAGATAGGGTTGAGGTGATATATGCAACAACAGATTGATTTTTCCTTTCCCAATCGAGAAATTCTATATTTTTGACATATACGATCGAACTCGCACCTTGATCATCTTTCTCTTCTCTCTGAACAAATTCTGGTGGAACAGGGATGGTTCCATCCAAGTGACCTAAGAGACCTTGGCTCCTTATAAAGGGAATGATTTGTCTCTTCCAAATCAAGAAGTTTGAGGTATTCAACTTTTCAGAAATGAGTTGGTTGAGAAAACTTGAAGAAATATTTGATTGAAGGGAATAGGGATCCATAGAGAGTGGATTTCAGCAAGAGTGTTCACGAAATGCTCAACCTTTTTTTTTTGTGGTTGTCAGATTCAGAGAATAAGAATAGAGAGACTGAACCTTTTTCTATGCTCTCCAAAAAACTGATATTAAAAGGACTTTTCCACGTTAGATATATTTTCAAACGAGTAACAATAAAAAAAAACTACATGGCACATATATATTTGAATATGTAGAAATGGATGCGTGAAAGGGATTAGACAAAGGGAGATCGAGCGGACGACAACAGTAAAGGGAGACAAGCAGGCAATGTCAAACTGAAAACGAAATAAGGCACACAATTGGTCTGATGTTTCACGTGAATCGATTTTAGCGATTCACGTGAAATACAACCCCTCGTTTTTCACAGTCTGGGTTCACGTGAACAGGATTCACGTGAACAGGATACACAGAAAAAATTCAGAAGAGGAGGGAAGAACGAGAGAAGAATTTTATGCAGACAAAAATAGCACAAGTATTAACTTCGGCAAATAAAATATTCAGATTGAGGGAGGGAAAACTGGTCTGCGTCTCTTCACGTCGGCAAATCCAACTGAAAGTCCACTTTGATTCAAGAGAGAATCAGATCTTAAAGAACAAGGAAGAAAAGAGGAGATGTTGACGGAAGAGAAGAAGGAGACGTTATCGATCTTACCGGAACTGAAGAACACGGAGGAAAGGAGGAAGAAAACGCACGCAGATGAGAAAGCGATCTCAGGCCAGGCTTCAACACTGCTCTGATACCATGTTAGAAATCCACCACCCGTACCTGCATTGAGAAAGAGAGAGAGAGAGAGACGAAATGCAAGAATGGGTCTGCGACTGTCACAATTTCTGTATGAAATTGTGACCTAAAAGAATACATTTATGACTTTACTTTACATAGATATGGATCCGGGTCTGGTGTATCCAGACCCGATTAAGAGTAAACATATACTCTGTACACCATCTTTACATTACATGGATCGGGTCGACTCGGGTCGGGTCCCGGGTCTCGGATCCTTTTCACCTTTTTCAGTGTTTTGGTGCTCCGCATATTTCCTTACACCCTCCTCTCAAAACAAACTTTGTTACCAAATTCTTTTTGAGCATGGCGGTCAAATAGATAGTGTTTATCTATATTCTTACATAGACATGTATCACCATCTTTTGATTGGACAAGTGACTTCACTAACACAGATTGCTTTATGCTAAGTAGCCTAGATAGTTTCAGCTTTGGAATGAAGCAAATATATGTTTTCTTGTACTTCATTATGTTTTGGCCAAAGTTGGCAATCGGAAAACTCTAGAATGAGGTGGGGGTGGGGGGAGGGGACAGAGGGGTGCAGGGGAGACAAGTACAATGTTGGAAGCAGAAGTATAAAGCATTGGTTTTTAAGATCCATGTGAAGCGAGAAGTGAGAACTAACTGGAAAGTGGTAGCATTTAGCCGTCAATTAGGCATTTTTTTATCAAACAGTGTTGGTACATAGTATATAACAATTGTTTTTCCCAAGTTAACCAACTAGGTTCATGGGATTTAATCTTGAAGATGGTGGAGTATCAGTGATTCACAATTTTTAAATATGAGGATGACTTCAGAATGGCATAAAACATCATGTTGGAATCAACTTTATTACATGAAAATAGCAAATAAATCATGCTAAACATATATGTGGCCTTAAATCTGATATTTGGTGACTAGATCCATACAAGCAGGAGTGCGTACCATGATAAATTTACTCATTTATATATATATATATGTATATATGTATATATATATATATATATAATGTATGTGTGTATGTATAAACATGTCTTTTTTATAATGAGATGGAAGCATCAAGTACTTTGCAGTTAGCCTTTTTCCTAATGAGGTAGCTACAAGGCCCTTATGTTTTAGAGAAATGAAATATCCTTTTTTCTTTTCTTAAGTTATGAAGAATGAGCCAAATTTTGTCTTTGAAGCCTAACTAAAATGATAACCATGCTTGCTGTTTCATAGGAGAAGTAAATCCTCATTTCTACAAGTATTGAACATGGTTAGTTCAACATTCAACATATATATTCTTTTTGTTTCCTTTATGATTTTAAGTTTCATATATATACATATATATATGTATGTATGTATGTATGTATGTATGTATGTATGTACATACGTATATACAGACACATCATGGGCAAGGTCTCTGGTTCAAGTCTAGGATGGCCCAGCTGTCCCAGGGGAATGAAGAGAATAAGTATCTGACTCCATGCATCCTTCACTTTACTCGGGGAAAATGGCCGTGTTGGTGGAGTAGAGCTCTTGTAATTAGTTTGTTGCAATTACGGGTTGGATGACTAGGCTGTAATTATAGTATCTTATACTTGAACTGATGTCTCACTTTTTCGAAGTAATGGGGAAGTGGACTGAAACATGCCACCGAAAGTCTCTCTCTCTCTCTATTGTTAAGATGAATGTAATCTTATATGTATATATATACATATGTATATATATATTAATATAATATCTTCATATATATATATATGTATACATATATATATATAATATAATATGTATAGTTATAGTTATTTATATAAAATATATATTATATTATATAGTCAACTTGGGTTGACTAAGTCAACAATTGTAGAGAGAGGCAAAACAAAGAAATTACAACTAAGACCTTATGAAAAAAGTATTTCAGAAAACCTCTAATAAGGAACAACTTAACCTAAAAACCACCTATTCTCAACACTCCCCCTCAAGCTGGAGCATAGATATCTATCATGCTCAGCTTGTCACAGCATCTGGAAAAATTAGGCCTAGCAAGAGGCTTTGTAAACATATCTGCAACTTGGTCTTCAGACTTTAGGTATTTTGTAGTGATATGACCAGCTTGAATCATATCTCTTACATAGTGACAATCAACCTCAATGTGCTTTGTTCTCTCATGAAAGACAAGATTGTTTGCTATATATATTGCTGCTTTGTTATCACACATCATGGTCATTGGAGAGGAAACCTTCACCTGGAGATCATTAAGAACAGTGCGAACCCATATCAATTCAGCAGTTGTTTGGGCCATAGCCCGATATTCTGATTCTGCACTCGACCTGGAAACCACATTTTGTTTCTTACTTCTCCATGAAATCAAGTTGTCTCCCAGAAACACACAGAATCCTGTGGTAGACTTTCTATCTACTACAGATCCAGCATAGTCAGCATCAGAATAAGCTACTATCTCCAGAGTTCCACCTTTCTTGAACAATAACCCCTTTCCAGGAGAGGATTTTAGATATCTGAGAATCATTATGGCTGCATTCCAGTGTACCTCAGTTGGTTTGTCCATGAACTGGCTAACTTTGCTTACTGCTAAAGCAATATCTGGTCTGGTCACAGTTACATATAGTAACTTCCCTACTAGGGAGCGATAGCGTTTGCTATCAACAGGTTTTGACCCTTCTTCAACCAACTGAACTTTATGGTCCATGGGAATATTTGCTGGTTTAGCTTCCAACATGCCTGTTTCCTTTAATAAGTCAAGAACATACTTCCGTTGAGACAGAACCATCCCTTCACGGCTTCTAGCAACTTCTATGCCCAGAAAATACCTGAGTGAACCAAGGTCTTTTGTAACAAAGTGTTTGTGAAGATGAGCTTTTGTGGCTTCAATAGCTTTCACGTCATCTCCTGTAAGAATGATGTCATCCACATATACTACCATAACAACGATGCCAGAGCTAGTTTTCTTTATAAAAAGAGTATGATCTGCTGCTGATCTGTTAAAACCAAAGCTTGAGATCACTTCAAACAACTTTTGAAACCATGCACGAGGACTTTGTTTCAAGCCATAAATCGCCTTTCTCAATTTGCACACCTTATGACACTCCCCCTCAACCTCAAAACCTGGAGGTTGTTGCATGTAAACGGTCTCGGAGAGATCCCCATAAAGAAATGCATTTTTCACATCTAATTGACACAAGTTCCAGCCATGCTGAACAGCTACTGAGAGAACAAGACGGATGGTACCCATCCGTGCAACAGGAGAAAACGTTTCAAAGAAGTCAATTCCATATGTCTGGGTATATCCTTTCGCGACTAATCTGGCCTTGTACCTTTCAATAGAACCATCAGATTTGTACTTTATTGTATATACCCATTTACAACCAACAATGTCAGCATCTGCTGGGGAATCAACTAGATCCCAGATATGCTGAGATACCAAAGCCTTCATTTCTTCTTGCATAGCCATCTTCCAGCGATTATCAAGTGCTGCCTGCTGATAGTTCAGAGGAATGGTTTCAGCAGACAAGGCTGAAATAAAAGACTTCATCTTATGTCCAATTCTGGCATGGGAGACAAAATGAGCTATGGGATATAAGGTGTATTGTCTTGTCCCTTTTCGTAGAGCAATAGGCCTGTTATCATTATCCTGAAGAACACTATTGTCAGTAGAACTTACCTCAGGAGAAGAAGAAGATGAAGGCTCTTGCGGAAGTGGAGCTCTACGCACATATACCAATGGAGGATTATTAAATCTGGAAGAGGATGAAGTTTGGTTCGGTAAGGAGGGCACAGATTCCAAAGGAAAAGGAGGTATAGGTAATGGAAAAGACTCAGCTGGATCAACCTGCAGCGGAGAACCGGAACTAGAGTAATATGGAGAGGATTCCAGGAAAGATACGTCTGCACTGACATACTCTCGGCGAGAAATAGGATCATAACATCGATAGCCCTTCTGATTTTTCAGATAACCAATAAATATGCATTTTGTAGCTTGAGCTGCTAATTTATCACGGTCAGGGCCAAGTTTATGAACAAAACAGACACATCCAAATATTTTTGGTGAGAAAGAAAAAAGTGGGGCATTAGGTTTTAGGATATGTAATAGAATTTGATCACCCACAGAAGACGAAGGCATGCGGTTGATCAGATAGCAAGCAGTGGTAATCGCATCACCCCAGTATGACGCAGGAACATTGGATTGAATCATAATGGTCCTTGCAACATCAAGGAGGTGCCGATGTTTTCGCTCAGCCACCCCATTTTGTTGAGATGTATAGGCACAGGAAGTTTGGGGTTGGATGCCATGATCTTGGTAAAATTGTAACAGATCTTTTGATTTAAACTCAAGAGCATTATCAGTGCGAACAATCTTGACACTAGATTCAAACTGAGTTTTTATTTCAAGAATTAGGGATTTGATAAGACTTGGAACATCAGATCGTTCTTTTATTAAAAATACCCATGATAACTTAGAGAAATCATCAACAATAACAAGATAATACCGACACTGAGTCCTAGTATGAATCTTACTAGGACCCCATACATCTGCATGAAGAAGTTCAAAAACTTTATTACTCGACTAACTCTGACTCAAAGGGAACGAACTTCGATGATGCTTGCCCAACTGACATGCTTCACACTGAAATGATGTGGTGGAAGGAATCTGAGGAAAGACCGACCGAAGCTTTGACAATGAAGGATGACCAAGACGACGATGCCACTGAACGGGCTGAATGAATGGTCCAATGCAGCATGAACAGAACCCATTGGATGATGTAGGTAGTAAATTCCATTTTCTTCATAGCCTCCACCAATCTTCTTCCCCGTCAGCAAATCCTGAAAATGACAACCCATTGGATCAAATATTACTCTACAATTTTGTTCTTTTATAAGGCAACTAACAGAAAGTAAACTTTGAGGAAAGTTTGGAGCATGAAGTGCATTTTTCAACTGTAATGAGGAGGATATAGAAATATTTCCCTGACCAACAACCGGGGAGGAGCTCCCATCGGCTAATGAGACTCCAAGTTGAGCCTTAATGACCTTTAGATCTGAAAAAACACGAGAATTTCCACACAAATGTCTGGATGCACCAGAGTCAATAACCCACTTACTATCATTCAGATGGAGATGATTCCCGGTTGAATAGGCAATACCAGCTACAGGAGAACTGGAACTCAAAGGTCGGAGAGCAATCAACTCATCATATTCCGCACGACTAAGAGTGATATTATTTTCATTTGCAGTGATATTATCTTGTGCATTAGTTGCCTCAATAGTAGTAACATGAGCTTTAGGATTATATGACTTTGATGCAGAAGAGAGTGGCCGATCATGCTTATCCCAACGACGATCTTCTAAATGACCAGATTTTCCACAGAATGTACATTGAAGCTTTCCTCTGCCTCCCATACCACGTCCACGTCCTCGTCCTCTGATATTCTGAATATTTCCACGGCCATAACTAGATGGGGCAACAAGAGCAGATGTCTGAGTCACAGGCTGAGATTGTGGCAGAGATATCGCAAGTCTACTCAGACGATTGTAAGCGTCAGCAAGAGTGGGAACATCTGAACCAGTCAACATTTGAACTTTTGCAACCGAAAAATCTGAAGAGAGACCTGTAAGAAAACGAGCAACCATGGTTTGTTCTTGATGATCCTTTTGCTTCGAGCAACACAAAGGCCGGTGAGCATTAAGTCTTTCAAACGCAGCTTTGACAGAGGCATAGTACTGGGCCAAGGTCTGATCTCCCTGTTGCAAGTTATATATTTCCTGTTCGACTTGTAGGACACGACTCACATTCGTTTCTTGTGGGTATGTATCACGAAGATTGTCCCACATTAGTTTGGCTGTATTATAGTAGATCAATCCATCTGCAATATGGGGTTCGACACTGTTCATGATCCATGACATAACTATGTCATTATCTTCATCCCAAGTAACATATTTTCCCAATTTCTCAATGGGTTCGCCTTCCAACAAAATATGTTTTCGACGATGTCCAGATACCGACATCATAAAAGTTCTGGACCACCTGGCATAGTTGGTTTCATTCAACCTAACAGAAGAGCCATACGAGAAGGGGTTGGCAAACGCCTTATACTCCCCAATATGTTCCATTTTGGAATCACCTTTCGATGTTTCAGCCATACCAAAAAAAAACTCACTTGAACAACAAGTGTTCAAAAAAAATTTCTTCAACTCAGCACGAAACCACTCCTGTTATTCCACAACATAAAGATCAATCCAGCATGAAATCACATTTGCTATTTTCCATGACAGAAGAGTAACTTCAACACTCGACACAACAGGGAGTTAAAAAAAATTCAGTTGCTGTAGTTACCACAGAAATTCCGATCCTTGCTGCACCCAAACACATCACCACACATGATAAAATGCAGTCGCAAGACACACTGTTAACCAAAACTTGCTGTTCTCCAACATATACGAAATGACATCCAGTAAATATCACACAAAATTAGCTTCTGCAAGAACTCAACACTTACGGCCACAAAAAAAAATAAATTCTGTTGCTCCCAAACAGCAGGAACACACCTTGACGAGAATTCAGCACTCACGACAACAGAAAAAAAATTCTGTTATTTCCACCCATCAGGAATATCCTTCGACACCTTATGAACCAACACACAACTCGTCATAGCAGCAGGAAGACTCGGCACCACCAGGTCGCAGCAAACTCCCAACAACGTAGGTATTCACGAGGAGAGAAAACAAAAGAAAACAAGGAGATACGACACCCACAGCAGGCATCCACGACGAGCACGAGGAGATACGACCCCCACAGCAGATGATACGACACCCACAGCAGATGATACGACACCCACAGCAGGCATCCGCGACCAGCAGAATGCCAAAAAAAATATTTAAAGTGCTGACCTGATTAGATCATTACTCAGCGTGATCGAAGTTTGATCATGAAAGCCTCCATGAATCGACTGAGATCTGGTAGAGCACGATCACACCCACGTCACAGTCGATATCTCGATCACGCTCCCACTTCACAGTCGATCACGTTCCCACGATCGGCTGTGGCTCTGATACCATGTAGAAGATGAACCGAACCTAAGAGAGAGAGAGAGAGGGAGAGAGAGAGAGACGGCTGTGCAAAGAAAACAGAAAACTTAATTCTCATTAGGGCTTCTCTCTATATTAAATAGAGAGAGGCAAAACAAAGAAATTATAACTAAGACCTTATGAAAAAAGTATTTCAGAAAACCTCTAATAAGGAACAACTTAACCTAAAAACCACCTATTCTCAACAATCAATATTGAATCTGATCAGTATTAGATTAGATGTTTGGATCTAGTAAGGTGACATAGACCTGCTTGGATCCAGTAAAATATTTTTGGATCTGTTGAACCTGTATGGATCTGGATAGATCCAATTGAATGAGATTAGATCAAGTATAATGCTATAGATCCAGATACGGATCTGAAAATATATTGGCAGATATGGGAGATGGATCTAGATTTGATCCAGGTTTTGTGATGGATCTAAAAAATTATAATGACCGGATATGAGATATGGATCCAGATTTGATCCAGAGTTTATGTTCGATCCGGATAGTATAATGCCTAGATATGGGATATAGATCTAGTTTTGATTCAGGCTTTATTGATGGATCTGGATAGTATCAAGACAGATATTTAGACCTAATAATATATTCTATATGGGTTCAGGTTTGACCCGGATAGATCCATATAAGTATAATGTTGGATGTGTGGTGTGGATCCATTTGAATTTGAAAATGGATTTAGACAATGGTCAAATGTTTTTGCTTGAATTATTTAATGTTACATGGACGTCTATTTTTAATATGGATTGTGTTTGACTTGATGGATAACATCTCAAGTCAGATTTGGATATGGACTCATACAAATCCAATGGATTTGAATCTAGAATTTTTTAGTGGATTCGGTAATAGATCTGAACTTATATGTTCACAAGCTTGTGGTTTGATTAAAGCCTTGGAATTGACTTATCATATTTGGCATATCCAAATGGAAATGGGATAACTCCCGTGAGATATGGATCTGGATATATATCGATCTAAGATGATCAAGTGGTAGTTAACCTGATGAGAATTTAAGCATGTTGCATGTGACAATGATGCACGTGGATAGTGAGAGTATGGGCTATGGTGAAAGTTTTGAAAAGTGAGAGCATTTGTTATGTTTGGCAAATCATAATTTATCATGGATCCATAAAATTCATAGCACTCTACTAATGTGCATGTGGACATGATGATGTCTTATGGTATGGTCATGGAAGAGCCATAAGAACCTCATGACTAACTAAGAAAGTGAGACCCCAATATGATTATTTATTTGAATGTGGTGTTACACTTTATGGGTTAAAATTTAAATTATGACATGATGAAAAACCCATATAGTTATTTGAAATGAGTGCATGAAAGGATCATGATGGGAAATCAACCTAGTTTGTGAATATCTTCATGATGGTGATAATCAAGAAAGGAAAGTTCAGCTTGTATATGTAAAATCTCATGATGTCATGGCTAAACTAAGGGTGGCAAAATCTGACCTGACCCGCCAACCCGCTTCTTAGCCGGGTTAGGGTTTGGCTTAAACGGGTTCGTGTCGTAAACAGGTCGACCTGCCTAAACCGTTTATTAAATGGGTAGTGTTCGTGTTAGGGGTATGCCAACCCGCTAACCCGTTTGACCCGTTTAATAAATGGGTTAGGCGGGTAGGTCAACCCATTTAATTATTTATGTTTATCTTGATGATTGTAAGACAACTTGGTGGATATGTTTGTAGTATGGTTGTAACTTGTAAGACAATTATGTTGATGTTGTCTTTATGTTTATGACTTTATGTTGAAGTTTTATGTTAATGTTGGTAGTACAATTTTATATTAAGATTTGCAGAAAAAAGTATAATATGTATTTTTTTTTGTGTTTCTAATTGTGTTATTCGGGTTAGACAGGTTATTCGGGTCGATTATCGTGTCTATGTTATCGGGTCAATCCGTTTAATAAACAGGTTGCCATGTCGTGTAATTGTGTCGTGTCGACCCGACCCGTTTATTAAACGGGTTAACCGTGTCGTGTCGGGTTACCCGTTTAATAAATGGGTCGTGTTCGTGTTTGCCACATCCGACCCGTTTAATAAACAGTTCATGTTCGTGTTGAGGTATTCTGATCCGCCAACCCGTTAACCTGATCCGCCAACCCGTTAACCCGACCCACCAACCCGCCGACCCGATCCAATTGCCACCCCTAGGCTAAACCAATACTATATGTGGAAAAGAATCATGGTTCATATAATAATGAAAAACGACATGACTATGTGAGAAATAATCCATAGCATGTGTGAAAAACATCATACTTGAAAATGAAGGAATTATTCATGATTATGCTAAAAATAACCCATAGTTTGTGTGAAAAAACTCATACTTATACCTGAATATGAATGATGAAAAGATCCATATGACTATGTGTAAAATAACCCATAGCATATGTGAAAACCTCGTACTGGAAGATTGAATGATGAAAAAGTTCACATGATCATGTGGGAAATAACCCATAACAAGTGAGAAAAACATCATTGATAGAACCCTTGGAATTGTGCATGGATTATTGGGTGCATGTTTTATCATGAAGTGTTATATATGATATATGATGCACCAATTGTGATATAATATGGGTGTTCGCACCATATAGCCAAGTGGGAGATGTTGGATCTTGATACGGATCCAATGTGGCCATTGGGTTTCATACATGTAACCTGTAGAATGATGTACCGAACCCTGGTTAGAGAGAGAGAGAGAGGAGGAAGGGAGAGAGAGAGAGAGAGAGAGACGGCAGCACATGAAGAGAAACTCGATAATCTGACATTAGGACTCTCTCTATGTTAAATAGAGAGAGTCCAACATAATAAATTACATCCAAGTCCAATATTTAATAAACTTTTCAAATAACCTCCAAACTAAGAAGGTTTAACCTTAAACCACCTACTCTCAACACTCCCCCTCAAGCTGGAGCATAGATATCAATCATGTTCAGCTTGTCACAACATTTTGAGAAATTTGGTCTAGCAAGGGGTTTTGTTAACATATCTGCAACTTGATCTTCTGACTTAAGATATTTGGTATTGATATGTCCAGCTTGAACCATATCTCTTACATAGTGACAATCAACCTCAATGTGCTTTGTTCTCTCATGAAAGACAGGATTGTTTACTATATATGTTGCAGCCTTGTTATCACACATCATGGTCATAGGAGAGGAAACCTTCACCTGAAGATCATGAAGAACAGTACGAACCCACATCAATTCAGCAGTTGTTTGGGCCATAGCCCGATATTCTGATTCTGCACTTGACCTAGAAACCACATTTTGTTTCTTACTTCTCCAAGAAATCAAGTTGTCTCCCAGAAACACACAGAATCATGTGGTAGATTTTCTATCCACTACATATCATGCATAGTCAGCATCAGAATAGGCCACTATCTCCAGAGTTCCACCTTTCCAGAACAATAACCCCTTTCCAGGAGAAGATTTTAGATATCTGAGAATCATAATAGCTGCATTCCAGTGTACCTCAGTTGGTTTGTCCATAAACTGGCTAACTTTGCTTACTGCTAAAGCAATATCCGGTCTGGTCACAGTCACATACAGTAGCTTCCCTACTAGGGAGCGATAGCTTTTGCTATCAACCGTTTTTTACGCTTCTTCAAACAACTGAACTTTATGGTCCATGGGAATATTTGCTGGTTTGGCTCCCAACATTCTCGTTTCCTTTAATAAGTCAAGAACATACTTCCGTTGAGACAAAACCATCCCTTCACGGCTCCTGGCAACTTCTATACCCAGAAAATACCTCAGTGCACCAAGGTCTTTTGTAACAAAGTGTTTTTGAAGATGAGCCTTTGTGGCTTCAATGGCTTTCACATCATCTCCTGTAAGAATAATGTCATCCACATATACCACCATAACAACTATGCCAGAGCTAGTTTTCTTGATAAATAGTGTATGATCGGCTGCTGACCTATTAAAGCCAAAGCGTGACATCACTTCAAACAACTTTTGAAACCATGCGCGAGGACTTTGTTTCAAGCCATAAATCGCCTTTCTCAATCTACACACCTTCTGACACTCCCCCTCAACCTCGAATCCTGGGGGTTGTTGCATGTAAACAGTCTCAGATAGATCCCCATATAGAAACGCATTCTTCACATCTAATTGGTACAAACTCCAACCATGTTGAACAGCTACTGAGAGAACAAGACGAATCGTACCCATCCGTGCAACAGGAGAAAAGGTTTCAAAGAAATCAATTCCACATGTCTGAGTATACCCTTTTGCTACTAATCTGGCCTTGTACCTTTCAATAGAACCATCAGATTTGTACTTTATTGTATATACCCATTTACATCCAACAATGTCAGCATCTGCTGGGGAATCAACTAGATCCCATGTATGCTGAGATACTAAAGCATCCATTTCTTCTTGCATAGCCAGCTTCCATCGATTATCAAGTTCTGCCTGTTGATAGTTCAATGGAATAGTTTCAGCAGATAAGGCTGAAAGAAAAGACTTCATCTAATTTCCAATTCTGACATCGGAGACAAAATGAGATATGGGATATAAGGTACATTGTCGTGTCTCCTTTCGTAGAGCAATAGGCCTGTTATCATCATCATGAAGATCACTATTGTCAGTAGAACTTACCTCAGGGGAAGAAGAAGATGAAGGCTCTTGCAGAGATGGTGTTCTACGCACATATACCAGTGGAGGATTATTAAATCTGGAAGAGGATGAAGTTTGGTTCGGTAATGAGGGCACAGATTCCAACGGAAAAGGAGGTATAGGTAATGGAAAAGACTCAGCTGGATCAACCTGCAGTGGGGAACCAGTACTGGAGTAATATGGAGTGGATTCCAAGAAAGATACATCCGCACTGACATACTCTCGGCGAGAAATAGGATCATAACATCGATATCCCTTTTGATTTTTGGGATAACCTATAAATATGCATTTTGTAGCTTGAGCAGCTAATTTATCACGGTCAGGGCCAAGTTTGTGTACAAAACAAACACATCCAAATATTTTGGGTGAGAAAGAAAAGAGTGGGGCATTAGGTTTTAGGATATGTAATGGAATTTGATCACCCACAGAAGACGAAGGCATGCGGTTGATCAGATAGCAAGCAGTGGTAATCGCATCACCCCAGTATAACGCAGGAACATTTGATTGAATCATAATGGTCCTGGCAACATCAAGCAAGTGCCGATGTTTTCGCTCAGCCACCCCATTTTGTTGAGAAGAATAGGCACAGGAAGTTTGGGGTTGGATGCCATTATCTTGGTAAAATTGTAACAGACCTTTTGATTTAAACTCGAGAGCATTATCAGTGCCAACAATCTTGACAATAGATTCAAACTGAGTTTTTATTTCAAGAATTAAGGATTTAATAATACTTAGAACTTCAGATCGTTCCTTTATTAAAAACACCCATGACAACTTAGAGAAATCATCAACAATAACAAGATAGTAACGACACTGAGTCCTAGTAGGAATCTTACTAGGACCCCATACATCTGCATGAAGAAGTTCAAAAACTTTATTACTAGACCGACTCTGACTTGAAGGGAACGAGCTTTGATGATGCTTGCCCAGTTGACATGCTTCACACTGAAATGATGTGGTGGAAGGAATTTGAGGAAAGACTGAACGAAGCTTTGACAATGAAGGATGACCAAGACGACGATGCCACTGAACAGGACTGGATGAATATTCCACGGCAGCATGAACGTTACCCATTGGATGATGTAGGTAGTAAACTCCATTTGCTTCATAGCCTCCACCAATCTTCTTCCCCGTCAGCAAATCCTAAAAATGACAACCCATCGGATCAAGTATTACTCTACAGTTTTGTTCTTTTATAAGACAACTAACAGAAAGTAAACTTTGAGGAAAGTTTGGAGCATGAAGAACATTTTGCAACTGCAATGAGGAGGATATAGAAATATTTCCCTGACCAACAATAGGGGAGGAACTCCCATCGGCTAATGAGACTCCTCGATGAGCATTAATATCCTTTAGATCTGAAAAAACAAGAGAATTTCCACACAAATGTCTGGATGCACCGGAGTCAATAATCCACTTACTGTCAGTTGGATGTAGATGATTTCCTGTTGAATAGGCAACACCAGCTACAGGAGGGGTGAAACTCACAGAACGAAGGGCTATCAGCTCATCATATTCAGCACGACTGAGGGTGATACTACTGTCACTAGCAGAGATATTTTCCTGTACCTTTGTTGCCTCGAGAGTAGTAACATTTGCTTTAGGAGCATATAAATTTGTTGAAGAAGAGGTTGGCCGGCCATGTTTATCCCAACACCGATCTTCTAAATGTCCAGATTTTCCACAGAATGTGCATTGAAGCTTTCCTCTGCCTCCCATACCTCATCCACGACCTCGTCCTCTGATATTCTGAATATTTCCACGCCCATAACCAGAGGAGACAACTAGAGCAGATGACTGGGTCACAGGTTGTGATTGTGGAAGAGATATCGCAAGTCTACTCAGGCGATTATATGCATCAGCAAGAGTAGGTACATCTGATCCAGTCAACATTTGGACTTTTGCAACAAAGAATTCTGAAGATAAACCTGTAAGAAACCGAGCAACCATAGTCTGTTCTTGATGATCTTTCTGCTTCGAACAACAAAAAGGCCTGTGAGCATTGAGTCTTTCAAACGCAGCTTTTACTGATGCATAATACTGGGCCAAGGTCTGATCTCCCTGCTGTAAATTATATATCTCTTGTTCGACTTGCAGGATACGACTCACATTAGTCTCTTGTGAATACGTATCTCTAAGATTGTCCCACATCTGTTTGGCTGTATTATAATAAATTAAACCATCTGCAATATGGGTTTCGACACTATTCATGATCCATGACATAACTATGTCATTATCTTCATCCCAGGTAGCATATTTTCCCAATTTTTCAATGGGTTCTTCTTCCAACAAGATATGTTTTCTACGATGTCCAGATACTGACATCATGAACGTTCTGGACCACCTGGCATAGTTAGTTTCATTCAACCTTACAAAAGATCCGTACGAAAAGGGATTGGCAAATGCCTTATACTCTCCAACATGTTCCAATTTGGAATCACATTTCGAACTTTCAGCCATACTGAAGATATACTTCTGTTTCAGCAGAGAAAAAAAACTGGAGAGACTTCAACCAATACAGGGAATAGCGTGTGTTACATTCACACGACAACCAGCAGTTGTTCACACACACAAAAACCACGACAATAAGAAACAACAGCCCACAACAAGTGTAATTTCTCTGCACAACAGGAAATCAAGCCTGCAGTTTCCACGACAGTAGTGAACAACAACCCATACACATGAATAATAGTTCCAAAATATTTTTTTTTTCAGCACAGCAGGAAGTCACGACCAACATAACTCTGTATATGCATAAATTGAATCATACCAGAGGCTGCTCCCAGACATATAAGCTCGATAGTCATATCTTAATCACCAGCACAGCACAACAAGTGTGATTGTTGTTTCTCCCTAATAGCAGGAAGTCACGACAAGAAATAAACAAATTTCGACAAGAAGATTGCTGTTGTGCCCAAACATCAGGGTATTACGGCAATAAGAACTTGGCAATCAAAAGCAAATCACGGCAGGACATCTAGAAAATCACGGCAACAGAAAAACACGGCACCAGGAAAGCACGGCAACAGGAATCACGGCAACAGTAATCACCGCAGGGAATCACGGCAACAGGGAATCACGGCAGGGATATCACGGCAACAGAGACTCACGGAGAGAAAAAAAACAGGAAACTAGAGGCACGCATCATGTTCCTTAGATATGATGACAGATCTGGGCCATGACCTTGGTCAAATCCCAGATCTGTTATCAGATCTTACACAGAAACACAAACAGCTAACCTAAAAAAAAAATTTTCTTCGTTGGTGTAGGGAGAAACTCGGCAACAGTTTGATCACGATCGAGTAAGTTTCCACGATCGATGCTCTGATACCATGTAGAATGATGTACCGAACCCTGGTTAGAGAGAGAGAGAGAGGAGGAAGGGAGAGAGAGAGAGAGAGACGGCAGCACATGAAGAGAAACTCGATAATCTGACATTAGGGCTCTCTCTATGTTAAATAGAGAGAGTCCAACATAATAAATTACATCCAAGTCCAATATTTAATAAACTTTTCAAATAACCTCCAAACTAAGAAGGTTTAACCTTAAACCACCTACTCTCAACAGAACCCATATGTTGGATCTAGAGTGTATTATTGGATCTCATAAGAGAATCCAATGATCAAGAGTAGTGAGCTAGGAATCTAATGACCCACTTACGAAGTGAGTCATTGAGTTATGAACCACTAAGATAGTGGTGGGTCCCACATCACATTGGATTCCCAACATGTTTGGGAATCCAATGGGACAATTATGGCTGAGTAACGGCTATCTAGGGGAAGATAAGTAGACCGAGCCCCTGCCTCTGCAGGAAGTGAGCTAGATCCATGCATCGAGGAAATCCTCCTTGATGAAGGCCGTTAATCGAAATCTACAGACCCTATATTCTCCTCTCACACACTGCTCACACCACGGTCCCCAAATTCCAACAATTGTGCCAGAGAGAGAGAGAGAGAGAGAGAGAGAGTTTCATCCTTGTTGGGGCTCTGCCAAATGGCCGAGCACCTTTTTCGCTGTAGGGTTTCAGCAGAGTTCAAAACTTTGAAGGTGTTGGATTGTTATAATTTATATTTTATATAAGAAAAACATGTCATGAAAAAACAATTCATGGCATAATCGGTTTGATTATTCCTTAATTTATTTTGTTAAGGGGCCAATTGATCTGAATCGGCCGGTTCAGATCCTGGTCAAGCCCGAGCCCTTGACCAACCGGCTCGGGTCGGGCCCAGTTCTAATACAAAACCTACATCCCACTCCTTAGGCGCATGGTTCTTTTAGTGAAAATTTACAAAATGCAAAAGAATAGATGGGATTCAAGATGGTTTCATTTTTTGAATCACATACTTTATTCAATTTGAATATATATAGCTTGCAGTAGTCTGTTAGTCTGCGGGTGGCCCGACTTGACCCATGATTTTGTCGGGTTGGGCTTTCTTCCAAAAACTAGGCCCAAGCCCAACCCGTTCGGTCCTGGCCACGGGCCGCCCAGCCCATTGTCTAGCCCTAGTCTCAGTGATTGTAAGAAAAACCTCTGTGAGTTAAACTACTTTAACATGGTGGACGTGCGTTGGACTATTACCTTGTGTGAGACTCACATTGCTATTTTGGATTACAGACGAGAGAGAGGGAAAAGAATTCTTGGTTGTGTTCTTTTATACAATAAAGGTTCAAGAGGCAATATCACAGTCTATCACAAGCTAAAAGAAAACCTAGCTCACAAAATTGCTAAATTATCCCTATTTGTGTTATTTAACGTGAAATCAGAATCTTGGATGAAGGTTGTTCAATTAATTGTTCTTTTGTCTGATTTTTGCTTGTCTAGCTTGCTTTGGAATTTTTCATTAGCTACATCAAAATAGAAGTAAAGCATTCATCAACAATTCTGTTAAATGCAAGTAACTTGTCAAATTCAACATACCTTCTCTTGAATGGATTTACCTCGCATATCCCAATGTGATCCTTGGCATAGCTTTAGCTCGATCTATGGGTTTGCAGACTGTAATAACCAAAAGTTAGCTTATTTTGAATATTATTCTCAGTTTTAGCATGTTTATTTGTACTAATAACACAACCTATCTTGTATTAATCCTTCAAAGATATATTTAAGAAAATATGCTTTAATGCATTTAATTATTTTCTGAGTATGCATGGTTTTCATTTCTGTTTCTTAAAGTCATCCTCTTGTTTGCTTGTTTTTCACACATCTAAGACAAAGACACGAGCATGTGCACCATACATGTCAGATATACACGAATTTTAGGTGTCAAACTACTTATGCCGTTTAAATCCATTATAAAACGTAGGACACTATTTTCCACATTGATCAGGTAACTTGACACTTTCTGGGCTTCTTTTAAATATGGATGGTGTTATTTTTTTTTCTAATGCATTGCCCTACTCTGGTGTAAAATATTTTATTTAGAAGCTAGTATCTTTTGTCTAATCTCACAAATCTTTTGCAATATCTGCAGAACTTACTTGTCCGGGAATTTTCCTTCCATCAGTTAAATGCAAACTTGCTTTGGCCTGGCAGCTTATCATTTGCAGAATGGTTGGTTCAACACGATTCATACTTAAGAGGCCGCCGTATCATAGAACTAGGCAGGTCCGTTTGTTTTTTCTTTTTCTTTTTTGACAGCTGAATTTTTTGTGTCAATTTCTTGGACATACCAGTTTGTCATTTTGTGACAAATTTTTTTCCCTCTCTAATTCACTTCATGATGCAACTTCTACTGCTCATAATGTATTCTAATGAGCATGGAAATTGCACTCGAAATTGGTGTTGCCTATTGGTCTTTTCATCTGCATCAAAGCTCTAGCACACTAGTTATATGGATGAAATTTTAGCCTCATGACATTTGATTGAGCTGGTTTCTGAAACAACCTTTTTGTTTCTTTGTAGTGGCACTGGAGCTTTAGCTATTTTCTTGGCAAAAACACTCCAAGTGGATATCACAACTTCAGACTTTGATGATCCAGATATTGAAGAAAATATTGCACATAACTGCAGAGCTAATGGTCTTCCAGTGCTGCCACACATACGGCGTATGTGTTTCTGCCCTGTTGGTGGTTTTTTTCGGTTGCTTCATCTGAGAAATGATTGCTATGGATTTTTTGCGGCAAATCAAACTTCGCATTTGTTTATCAGGCAAATTCTTTTCTCACATGCAGTTCCAAAGACTGATTCTGAAGTTTGGTTTCTATCTTTAAGGGCATAATCTGCGTTTGGTGATATGGGGACCCAGGTAAAACCAAATGCCAGATATTCATCATTTCTTGCCCATATTTGTAGGGCATAATCTGCATTTGGTGATACGGGGACCCAGATAACTCGAATGCCAGATAATTTTCGTTTCATGCTCCTATTTGTACAAGAGTCAGGTACTTTCATAATTTTAGAAAATGCGTTGGTATCTTGAAGAAAGATTTTGTTAAACTGCACTTTGGAGCAGCTTTTGTCGAGGCTTGTCCTTTAAAAACCTGCAGGTGGGTCTAGAAACCATTATGCGCCAGGTAGTCTATTGCAGCATTATAGCAGATGGCAGGGCAAATCTGCAGCTACATAACATATTCTGCCTTTATGGTGAAAATGTTTTTTGAGATCTACACGAAATTGTTAGCTCTAACATCAGGGATGCATTTACTTTGTCTATGACACATTGGTCATGCACTTACAATTTGAGACACCAGCTTGTAGAGGTTATCCAAAATGATTTATTTCCTCTCTTTTCTAATTCCTATGGCAGATTCATGGGGTGATAATTTTCCCTGTAAAGATCCAGACTGGGACCTGGTCATTGCGAGTGACATACTACTCTGTAAGCCGGACTTACTTTCAGGCGATCTTTTTGCATAATTACGTTGGTTTTTAAGTCACTTTGGTGTAATGTTTATTGCAGATGTAAAGCAATATCCAAACTTGATAAAATCACTCTCATTTCTTCTGAAATCATACAAACCCAAGGATGGTGAAGCTTCAGGTAGATCTCGAATTTAAGTTGGTAGACAAAAAAGTGGATTCAGGTTCATGGATCAGACTTTGCTGCATGTTTCAGGGTCAGACATCAAACTGCCGCGACCATCATTCTTGATGAGTTGGAAGCGCAGAATTGGCAGGGAGGACGAGTCATTGTTTTTCACTGGCTGTGAAGTTTGTGGGTTAAGTGCAGAGCATTTTGGATCTCGCATTTACTGCATCAGTCCCTAGCTTGTTAAGTTGGACAGAGGATGTGGTCAGGGAAGTAGCTTCCCTAAATTTTCAAGGAAACTGATCGATATAGAATTTGTCACCATGGGGCACTTTCAAATGAGTAATGCTTACCATTCCATTAGTCACACAAGCCCTTTGATGCACTTCCGTGTGAGCTATGAATTAGTATCTGAAAATTGATATATATATATATATATATATATATATATATATATATATATATATATATATATATATATATATATATATATATATGTTGAAGGAACATTTGGACCATCATGAATAAACATCGACACTGCATATTATACTGAAATGTAATCGTACAACCTTCTGTATCTAAAATTCCATGCTTGCTATCCATCGTTTGATTATTAGTGTCAATGTGAAAAAATATATATCACAGAGATCGCTGCTTAATCGACTCTGAAGTATGAAGGCATAGTTTGGTGTGCATCATAGAGAAAATACAAAATTGATTGAGACTGATGCAGCAGAAAGCTGATTATGACCCCTTAATTCTGTTTTAAATTTGTGGAGTCCCATCAACAAAGAATGACATTATTTTAAATACAGTGATCTACTAAGAATGACCTATTTGTTAGTCGGACAAAGATTTTCTGAGCTGAAAAAACCATGAAGCAATCTGCAGAGTAGTCGAGCTTCCAGCAGGATCTCCTCCAGTAAGATGCCTACCGTTGATCTCAGTGAGAGACCAAGATCTGCTCCCTGTTGCTCTGGCCAAAGCTTCTCGAACATCTACCCCTTTGATGTTGATCAGGAACTGTTGCTCGACAGGATCATCTGGTTGACCAGCTGGTTCGGGCAATCTCATAATGTTATTGAATTCGTCCATCAGTAGAGTCATCTCTCTCCATGGAAACCATGGAAACCAAAATGTGCAGGTACGTGGATTCCACTGCTCTGCCATAGCCTGAATCAGACTTCTGTTGATGGTTCGCTTGCCCACTGCCGATATCATCTTCAATCCACAGTCATCAAAGTGGTCTGGGAACATACGCGAGAATGTGGTGAACCAAAAATAATACCACCGAGGGAAGAATGAATGAATCTAGATAACCCGATAATCTGGGGATCCATCCTTTATCTTATAGAAGACATGATCTTTGGGAAAGACAACATCGAGGGAATTGAATGCCTTCGAAATGATACTGGGGTAAAAAGAATGAGGAGAATTAGATAGAATGCAGGACTTACGGATTGACTCTTGAAGAAAAGAGGATAGACACAAATCCAGTATTTTTCACTGGTCGGGATTTTAAAATCCAGTGTTTTCACTGGTCGAGATTTCAAAAATCTAGTATTTTTCACTGGTTGGGATTTTAAAATCCAGTGTTTTCACTGGTCAGGATTTCAAAAATCCAGTATTTTTCACTGGTCAGGATTTCAAAAATCCAGTAGTTTTCACTGGTCAGGATTATCAAAATTCAGTGTTTTCACTGGTCGGGATTATCAAAATCCAGTGTTTTCACTGGTCGGGATTTCAAAATCCAGTATTTTTCACTGGTTGGGATTATCAAAATCCAGTATTTTTCACTAGTCAGGCTATCAAAAATCCAGTATTTTTCACTGGTCGGGATATCAAAAATCTAGTATTCTAATGTTTTCACTGGTTGGGATTTCAAAATCCATTATTTTTCACGGGTCGAGATATCAAAAATCCAGTATTCTAAAATTCTATGCTTGCTATCCATCATTTGATTATTAGTGTCAATGTGAAAAAATATATATCACAGAGATCGCTGCTTAATCGACTCTGAAGTATGAAGGCATAGTTTGGTGTGCATCACAGAGAAAATACAAAATTGATTGAGACTGATGCAGCAAAAAGCTGATTTTGACCCCTTAATTCTGTTTTAAATTTGTGGAGTCCCATCAAGAAAGAATGACATTATTTTAAATACACTGATCTACTAAGAATGGCCTATTTGATAGTCGGACAAAGATTTTCTGAGCTGAAAAAACCATGAAGCAATCTGCAGAGTAGTCGAGCTTCCAGCAGGATTTCCTCCAGTAAGATGCCTACGTTCATCTCAGTGAGAGACCAAGATTTGCTCCCTGTTGCTCTGGCCAAAGCTTCTCGAACATCTACCCCTTTGATGTTGATCAGGAACTGTTGCTCGATAGGATCATCTGGTTGACCAGCTGGTTCGGGCAATCCCATAATGTTATTGAATTCGTCCATCAGTAGAGTCATCTCTCCTCATGGAAACCAAAATAGGTTCGTGAATTCCATCGCTCTGCTATAGCCTGAATCAGAATTTCGTTGATGGTTCGCTTGCCCACTGCCGATATCATCTTCAATCCACAGTCATCAAAGTGGTCTGGGAACATACGCGAGAAGGTGTCGAACCAAAAATAATACCACCGAGGGAAGAATGAATGAATCTGGATAACCCGATAATCTGGGGATTCATCCTTTATCTGATAGAAGACATGATCTTTGGAAAGACAACATCGAGGGAATTGAACGCCATCGGAATGATACTGAGGTAAAAAGAACGAGGAGAATTAGATAGAATGCAGGACTTACGAATTGACTCTTGAAGAAAAGATGATAGACACAAATCCAGTATTTTTCACTGGTCGGGATTTTAAAATCCAGTGTTTTCACTGGTCGAGATTTCAAAAATCCAGTATTTTTCACTCGTCAGGATTTTAAAATCCAGTGTTTTCATTGGTCGAGATTTCAAAAATCCAGTATTTTTCACTGGTCAGGATTTCAAAAATCCAGTATTTTTCACTGGTCAGGATTATCAAAATTCAGTGTTTTCACTGGTCGAGATTATTAAAATCCAGTGTTTTCACTGGTCGAGATTTCAAAATCCAGTATTTTTCCCTGGTCGGGATTATGAAAATCTAATATTTTTCACTGGTCGGGATATCAAAAATCCAGTATTTTTCACTGGTCGGGATATCAAAAATCTAGTATTTTAATGTTTTCACTGGTCAGGATTTCAAAATTCAGTATTTTTCACTGGTCGGGATATCAAAAATCCAATATTTTTTACTGGTCGGGATATCAAAAATCCAGTATTCTAAAATTCCATGATTGTTATCCATCGTTTGATTATTAGTCTCAATGTGAAAAAATATATATCACAGAGATCGCTGCTTAATCGACTCTGAAGTATGAAGGCATAGTTTGGTGTGCATCATAGAGAAAATACAAAATTGATTGAGACTGATGCAGCAGAAAGCTGATTATGACCCCTTAATTCTGTTTTAAATTTTTGGAGTCCCATCAACAAAGAATGACATTATTTTAAATACAATGATCTACTAAGAATGGCCTATTTGATAGTCGGACAAAGATTTTCTGAGCTGAAAAAACCATGAAGCAATCTGCAGAGTAGTCGAGCTTCCAGCAGGATTTCCTCCAGTAAGATGCCTACCGTTGATCTCAGTGAGAGACGAAGATCTGCTCCCTGTTGCTCTGGCCAAAGCTTCTCGAACATCTACCCCTTTGATGTTGATCAGGAACTATTGCTCGATAGGATCATCTGGTTGACCAGCTGGTTCGGGCAATCCCATAATGTTATTGAATTCGTCCATCAGTAGAGTCATCTCTCCTCATGGAAACCAAAATAGGTTCGTGAATTCCACCGCTCTGCTATAGCCTGAATCAAAATTTCGTTGATGGTTCGTTTGCCCACTGCCGATATCATCTTCAATCCACAGTCATCAAAGTGGTCTGGGAACATACGCGAGAAGGTGTCGAACAAAAAATAATACCACCGAGAGAAGAATGAATGAATCTGGATAACCCGATAATCTGGGGATTCATCCTTTATCTGATAGAAGACATGATCTTTGGAAAGACAACATCGAGGGAATTGAACGTCATCGGAATGATACTGAGGTAAAAAGAATGAGGAGAATTAGATAGAATGCAGGACTTACGAATTGACTCTTGAAGAAAAGATGATAGACACAAATCCAGTATTTTTCACTGGTCGGGATTTTAAAATCCAGTGTTTTCACTGGTCGAGATTTCAAAAATCCAGTATTTTTCACTGGTCAGGATTTTAAAATCCAGTGTTTTCATTGGTCGAGATTTCAAAAATCCAGTATTTTTCACTGGTCAGGATTTCAAAAATCCAGTATTTTTCACTGGTCGGGATTATCAAAATTCAGTATTTTCACTGGTCGAGATTATCAAAATCCAGTGTTTTCACTGGTCGAGATTTCAAAATCCAATATTTTTCACTGGTCGGGATTATGAAAATCTAATATTTTTCATTGGTCGGGATATCAAAAATCCAGTATTTTTCAGTGGTCGGGATATCAAAAAATCTAATATTTTATTGTTTTCACTGGTCAGGATTTCAAAATCCAATATTTTTCACTGGTCGAGATTATCAAAATCCAGTATTTTTCACTGGTCGGGATATCAAAAATCCAATATTTTTTTACTTGTCGGGATATCAAAAATCCAGTATTCTAAAATTCCATGATTGTTATCCATCGTTTGATTATTAGTCTCAATGTGAAAAAATATATATCACAGAGATCGCTGCTTAATCGACTCTGAAGTATGAAGGCATAGTTTGGTGTGCATCACTGAGAAAATACAAAATTGATTGAGACTGATGCAGCAGAAAGCTGATTATGACCCCTTAATTCTGTTTTAAATTTGTGGAGTCCCATCAACAAAGAATGACATTATTTTAAATACAGTGATCTACTAAGAATGACCTATTTGTTAGTCGGACAAAGATTTTCTGAGCTGAAAAAACCATGAAGCAATCTGCAGAGTAGTCGAGCTTCCAGCAGGATCTCCTCCAGTAGGCTAGGATTAGGGGTGGGCATCGGGCCCGCTCAGCCCCGTTTAGAAAGCAGCTCGCCAGACCTTAAGTGTGGCTTGACCCGGAGAGGACCGTGTTCTTAATGGGCTTCGAGTTTGAAGAGCTAGATCTATTGGCTCAACGGGTCGGGTTCAACCTGACCCAACCCAAATTTATTTATAAATAGTAATAATTAACAAGTTTTCAACTTTTCATGTACTCAACCAATTATCTTTTTAGTTTTTAAAAAATTGATGCAACTAAACAGTAGTTACTAAGTTACTATACAATAGTTAAATTTTAAAATTTTATATTATTAAAAATGTAATAAATAACTCAAGCTCATCTGGCCTGCGAGTTAGCCCTGTAGCCAGCGGACCAACCTAAACCCAACTCACGTATATAACGGACTGGATTTTAGCCCGGTACATAATGAGTCCGAGCCTAAAATATTGACCCAAACCCAGCTCATAATCGGCCGGTTCGGCTTGGCCCATCTGGCCGCCCAGCCCGTTGTCCACCCCGAGCTGGGATACTCCCAATTCGAGCGGATTTGACTGCCCACTTAAAATCCGAACTGAGAATCATTTACGCGCCCCGTGAAATGAAGAGTCAGACAAATCGAATGGAAGCAACGGTTACACGTCTTCCCCGGGGACCTGCCATCGACCTTGTAAGTAACACACGCCCGCCCGTATATTGTTTATGCGCGTCGTTGGCGCCATTTTGTTTCCCGTGGGTGCCCTCTCCATTTCTTTTTCCTCCTGACCTTTGTTTGCGCGGGCGCTCACAGAGAGAGAGGAGAGAGGATGGTGGTGGTTCGTGGAGTCAAGCAACCGCCTTTCCCCAAGTTTCACATCGAAAGGGAATCCGATTCGGAGGAGAGCACCTCCGGCGAAGATGATGCGGAAGAAGCAGAAGATGACATGGAGGATGAGGGCGACGGAGGAGATACAGCAGCAGCGCCTGTTTCGACAGGGAGGAGACGTGCATCGAGTTCCGGTAGAGATGGCTCGAGCGCTTCCAATAAGAACAGGAAGGCGCTGCCTATCACAATCTCCCTCAAGAAAGTGTGCAAGGTATCCATTCTACCCTTCCTCCATAGAAGCTCCCTCTGTGCCAGTAATAATCGCCTTCAGGGGTTTTCTCCTCTCTCTCTCATACGGGGGATTTTGGGGTTTTTTTCTTTTGAAGGTATGCAAAGGGACGGGCCACCAAGCCGGGTTCAGAGGAGCCACCTACATCGATTGCCCTAAAAAGCCGTGCTTCTTGTGTAAACAGCCTGGTATGCTATCGATCTCCTGCACTCCTTTTTCTCTCCCCTGCTCTGTCTAAGACTCTAAGTTGGGGGTTTGTTCTTAGACTCTGTGCCTACTGACAGTGCTGTTGCTGCTGCTGTTTCTTTGTTTTATGGGTTCGGTGAAGGGCACACGACGTTGACTTGTCCGCACAGAGTAGCTCCTGAACATGGTGTCGTTCCCGCTCCCAGAAGGAACTCCAAGAGCCCGTTGGATTACGTGTTCGAACGCCAGCTAAGATGCAATGTTCCTATGGTAACGATGGCTTTCCTCTCTGTCCGTCATAAGTGCTGTATGGATTGGCCATTTCATTGAACCCTGCTAGGTTGATCCGAACTATCTCTCAGAACCTGTTTATATCGCCTGCTTTGGATAGAAAAAGCCTAACCGTTCGGTTAGGGTCATGGTCTGGCTCTGGGACCATTTAGAATTAAATACCCCTGTTTCACTTCACATGTGGCAATGATCTTTGTGGGTTAAGAGTTTGTCCAGTTGATACGGAATTTCCACTTTGGTATTGTTATCCTGATGGTTGTTCCGGTTAGTTCACACCATGAAATTACAAGAGTTGGGTCGGCTCTTCCCTTCACTACGTGTCTGTGCGTCCCATTCTCCCGCATTGCGGTATCGTGTCCTGTTTATTTAGGTAAATGGGTTCATCCAAACTCTTTGGATGCATCCCATAGATCGTGGAAATGTGCTTTCCTGCCACAATTCCAATGACTTGGGGATAGTTTCTTGCAACAGTCAATCTTTTACACTTGTATACAACTGCCTCTTGCCTTTAAATTCTCCAAAGGAACGAACAATAACCGATGCACTTGATGGTTATAGTTATATGTAGGCACTCCACAACGCATGTATCTGCAAACAGAAACTTGCTCAGTCTGCACGTACGCTAAGACAAAACAAAAGAGGCTCGTGTTTCTGCATAGGCTACAGGAGCTTATGTGTACAAGAACACCCATCACGAATCTCTCTCTCATGCACACACATGCATATACATATTTTTCTATGTAGGTGTATAAATCTTATGTGTGTATGTATGTATGTATGTACTGTTGGCTGTTGGTAATTTACAGTAAAGTGAGTAATGAAACAACTACAAATTTGCATTGCAATTGACATGTTTTAGCTTGTTTTTTAATATTTAATTACCGTTAGGGGTCTGTTTGTACATCACTGGAGGTATCTGTCTTCCATTTTTTTTCACTACAGTCAAATCATGCCCAAGATCCTGCAGAAATCCATTTAATCATGTCTAATGTTTCTATTTCTAGAGGATTTCAAAAGATTAGGAATTTTGATATCTCAGGTCTGTTTTGGTTGATCAGATAGTAGGGAAATGATAGTCATTGACTCTCCTTACCCTAAAATAGGTGCTTCATCGTTTATGAATCAATATATGATAATTGACACTTATATGCCATAGAAAATTTACCAAGGCCCATACTAAGGGCTTAAATCATGTAAATTATGTGATTGGAAAATAATCTTTCTGATTTGCGTAAGCTCATGTTCATCTGTTCTGTGCATGCATGGGATACTACATGATGAATACTGTATATGTGATATATTTTGTGATTTTTGTAATCTACTATTACCCTTTCAGATCAAGCCAAGGTTTGTGATCCCTAATCAAGTGGACTGTGCAATCATCAGATTGCACAGTAGACGTGTCACGTGCCTGGAGTTTCATCCCACTAATGACAGAATTCTTTTATCAGCAGATAAGGTGAGATCTTATCTATCTCCTTTCCCCCTGCACAAATTCGATTTTGTACCACATGAGTATATAATGTTCTATCGTCATCTTGTATATATGTGAAGATGCATTTATATTGTCATTTCACAGTCATGGTGTTATCAGGCTATCTATGCTTTTAATGTCTATATGTTTATTCTTTTACATGGACAAGAAAGGACAACTTGGTATCTGGGATTATAATAAAGTGAGCGAGAAGACTGTCTATGACTCCATACATTCTTGTCTACTGAACAGCATGAAGTGAGTCCTCCCTCAGCTGCTACCAGGTTGTGTCTATGTTACCTTTTTGTGAAAAGCAATACCTGTGACAGCTGTTCATTGTTATTTTCAGGTTCAGCCCTGTGAATGATGGAGCTTTGTATACTGCATCATCCGATGGGACCATTAGCTGTACCGATTTGGAGATTGGAATTCCTCATCTCGTAATGGACCTTAATCCAGATGGATGGAATGTAATGCTCAATACTTATTTACTCTAAAACCAATTGGATTCAGCCAACTCCATCCTCCGCTCCCCCTCCCTCCCTTCTTGCCAACACAAGATCTGTTGTCTGATTGACTAATATTAGATATGAGTTGTTTATGTGGCTTTTGTGTTAGGGTCCAGCAAATTGGCGGATGCTGTATGGGTTGGACATTAACCCAGACAAACAGCTTGTGCTTGTGGCAGATAACTTTGGATATATTTATATGTGAGTTTCCTCATGGTTCTATTGTTACTGTGGAAAGCTTTTGCTTGACATTGTTTAGCAAGCTTCATCACAATCATCACAATTTCCTCCTATTCTTTTTTCAGTTTTGACACTTAAAGTTAGTTAATGTGGATAAGTTTTTGAAGCTTGTCTAATTAATGAGTTCAAGTGAGAAGGGGCTCTCTATCAATTTCTGGCTTCTTGTTTTCAAGTGTGACATAGTCTAAGAGTCATCCAGGTGGTCCTTGTGCACCCCATGGTAGATGTGATCCTTGTTGTACATGACTGATAAATCAAGCAAATGTGCTTCACTGGTCATTGTAGAGTGCAAGTTCCGTCAGGAAATTTGGGAGTGCCTAGAAAATGTTATATGGTGTGTCTTGCTTAAAGTTTCTCTTGTTTAAAGTCTAAAATCGAAGTGGGGTAGGGCTGCTCTAGTTGTGGCAAAGAAGACGAACATAGAGGGAGATCAACATTGTTGAGATTGGTTAGGAGAGACTAGGACTCTCTCTCTCTCTCTCTCTCTCTCTCTCTCTCTCTCTCTCTCTCTCTCTCTCTCTCTCTTACACACAAACACAAATTCTCTTGGTATTCTGAACCGATGTCTTATGTAGCATGTTGACAGTAGCCTTGATTTGTAACCCATGTAAATTGGATAAACATAATACATTCACTATATAGGCTAAGCATATGCTCATGATCATACTGGCTAGAGGCAGAAGTGGAACTGAGAAGCAATGCTGGAATTTGGTAGTGGGAACTAAGTGTTAGAAAATCACATATATATGTATATACTTGAATATATATATATATATATATATATATATATATTTATGAGATGCAGTTTTGTAATATGTAGTTTTACTTTTTACAGTTTCTTTTTTGTCTTTTTTCTTTAGTGTCATAGGGTCAATAGTCAAGCTTTGACCAATTGACCAGCTGTTGGGCTATTCCCAATGGCTCTAATTAGAGCCGTTGGGAAGTAGCCCAACGGCTATTGCCCTCTCATGTAATCTATAAATAAGGGGCTATTCCCCCATTGTATTTCAACTTTTGTAGAGAGGTTTCTCTCTCAATAACATTTGATATTCTTGTGCCTTGGTGCACTTTTTCATATTTGTGCCTTAGAGCACTTGTGTTATTCTTTTCCTTAGCGCATTTGATGAATGTATGTTCTTGTCAAGTTCTTTGTAAACTTGATTATTTGTGAGGTTTTTCACACTAAGGTTACTTAGATTGGCGGGGTCATGGATGGACATACAATTTAAAAAATATACTCAGCCTTTTTCTTTGCCCATTGTATAGATCTTTACTATGGCACTGATGGATAATTATGAGTGTTCAGAAAAAAGTATCAGAGAATTGTTTGGTGGTGTTTCATTATTTTGTGAAGCTATATGGAAGTATCTGCTTCCTTCTCAGTGATGTTTGTTGTCATTCAATGCTTCAGTTACCATTATCCCTCTAGTTAATTTGTCCATCCCTATTGGGGCAAGACCAACAATGATACCTCACTGTGCTTTGCTTAGTGTGGATCTGCGTTCAAATAATATAGCTGGTGAGCCACTTTTGATTCATAAAAAAGGGACCAAGGTGGTAGGGCTTCACTGCAATCCCGTGCAACCAGAACTTTTTCTAAGCTGTGGCAATGATCACTTTGTGAGTAGCTCGAGCAATCATTCTAAATTTATTTCCTGTTAATGGTGAAACATGCAAAAATTTAGTTGGTAGTATATTACTTGTACCTTTTTCTTGGTTTGCCGTCCATGATATCTTTGTAGCATCCCAACTATTTAATTTTTACCATGTAGCAATAAATTGTGCTTGAGCCTTTGGTTAGCATACATCCAATCACTAAAGCTAAAAAGGTAAATGTTTGGTTTTTGACTGGTTTTATGTCACAAATGAAGTGCAATATGTAACTGAGCTATTCTTTAACCATGGCTATCTATTGTAATATGGACTCTGATCTTTTACTCCAATTAGAGAATGAATCTTGCATCTTATTGTGATTTGTACTGGAATGAAAAAAGGTTTAGATTTACCTTTCTGTCACTAGATCTATGCACACAAAGGGCATGTAGCTAACATGTGCCATCCTCAATTGCCACAAGCACACACTTGATCTTTTGCTCAAAAAACAAGTCTTGCATCCTACTTTCTCTTAACGAGTATTTTATCTTAAACATTGGAGACATCATGGTTCTTACCAAATGGTCACATGCACACACACCACACTTATCATGTTTTTGTGCACTCTTGATTGTACTGTTATTTTTTACTTGGTAGAAAATGGATTTGACATATTATTTGCATGAGTGCTGTTGATTATAATAGTTGAGAACGTGAGTTTCTGTAAATCACTCTTTTCTAAATGGTGCCATGTGATTTCTTGTATTATACATGCAACTTTTTCTTGTCCTATACCAATCATATTGTGTAGAATACCCTGACATACATGCAGAATCATTATGGCTGGTAAATAAACTAAAGTATTCATTTAGGTTCATGTCACGGTTGGTTGGTCTTGCCATCTAGGCTCAGCAGGAGCCACTCATTTAGCATAAATGAGTCGGTCACAAAAATGAAGGTATTGTAATGAAACAAGGTACAATGAAACAATAGTGAAACAAACAAAATGCCAACAAGGGGCTTTAATAAACTCACTTAAGGTTGGTCACTAATGGATCAAATACAATCTCAAAAGAGATAAAAATACCAAACAACACAAGAGGCATACAAGCCTATAAGATGGAAAAAAACTCTAGAGAAAACCCTCAAATGTGGGAGGCAATCCAACTCTTTTGACTGTCTCCCAACAGTCATATTTTGACTGTTGTGCCTAACAGTCATAAATATGATTGTTGGGCAATTTATTTAAAACAATGCTAAATTACACTTTAGTCTCTAGTGGAGTGTATTATATGATAAAAGACAAAAATACCCTTATCAGGTATTTGAATACAATTTTATTTTTAACACTCCTCAAACTTATGGGGAAATCACTGAAAGTTTGCTAAGAAACAAAAATTGAGGCAGTGGAAGAGATTTGGTGAAGAAGTCTCCAATCTGAAATTCAGACTGGACATATGGCAATGTAATAGTCCCCTTCAAATATTCTTCACGAACATAGTGACAATCCATCTCAATGTGTTTTGTTCGCTCGTGAAATGTGTGATTGCTGGCTATATAGATAGCACTTTTATTATCACAACATAGCTTTGAAGGTTCTGAGACATCAACACCCATATCGAAAAGTAGTGCTCTCATCCACACAACTTCAGTGGTTGTGGTAGTCATTGCCCTGTACTCAGCTTTCGTAGAGATAAAGACACTTTCTGTTGTTTTTTGCATCGTCAAGAAATGAGAGAATCACCTAAAAACACACAAAAGCCAGTAGTTGAGTGACGGTTATTGGGATCTCCTCCCCAATCAGAATCAGTGTAAGAAATAAGACTTAAAGATGAGGAAGAGGATAAGAATAGTCCTTTAGATATAGTTTTCTTGATGTATCAAACTATTCTTAATACTCCACTCATGTGGACGGTTGTGGGTGCATGTTGAAATTGACTTGCAGAATGTACGACATGCGCAATATCTGGCCTTGTAATGGACAGGTACATCAACGATCCAATAAGTTGTTGATAAGGGGTTGAATCATCTAATAATACTCCATCTTCAACTCGCATTTTTGCATTTATTACTTTAGGAGTATCAACATATTTTGTGTCAGTGATTCCTGAATGCTCAACAATATCTGCTGCAAACTTGATTTGAGATAAAATGTATCCTCTTAGTGAGTAGGATACTTCAATTCCTAAAAAATATCTCAAAAAACTAAGATCAATCATATTAAAGGATTTTTTAAGCAAAATTTTAATATCTTCAATTTCCTTTTGATTATTTCCTGTGATGATCATATCATCAACATACAAAAGAAGAATGATCAATGAGGTACCTGTAGATCTCACAAAAAGAGTAGTGTCAGTGTAACAAGATTTAAATTCAAGTTTTAATATCGTACCACTGAACCGATCATACCATGCTTTAGGGGTTTGTTTAAGCCTGTATAGGGCTTTTTGAAGATGAAGGACCATGCCTTTTTCAATAGACACACCAGGGGGAGGATCCATGTATACTTTTTTATTTAAGTTTTCATTCAAGAATGCATTTTTAACATCTAACTGATATATCAACCATTTTCGAATGGATGCTATAGCAACTAGAGTTCTAACTGCAGTCATAGGAGCTATTGGGGCAAAGGTCCCTTCATAATCTATACAATATTCTTGAGAATATCCTTTTGCAACAAGTCTTGCTTTATATCTCTTAAGAAACCCGTCACTTTTTGTTTTAATTTTGAACACCCATCTACACCCTATTGTCTTCTTTTCGATAGGAAGAGGTTGAATTGCCAAAGTGTGAGCCTTGTGTAATGCATCTAATTCAATTTTCATGGTTTCAACCCATTCGTTTATATTTTTGGCCTTGTTATAATTGGATGGTTCATGATAGGAATGAATGGCTAAAAGACATGCCCTGTAGTTTGGTAAGAAGGATTCGTATGAGACAAACCTACTTTGAGGCCTATGTGTTCGTTCTGACCTTCTAACACTAGTTTCTTCAGTATTTGTTAGTTGATTATATCTGTCAAGGGCACATGGATGCTCCATAGTATTTCGTCTAGAGTATTGAAGAAGATCTTGAGATGGTTCACTACTTGAGTCATTAATAGACTCGAAGGTTTCAATATCATTACTAATACCTTTATAGGGTAACAAATCAAATAAGAAAGCATACTCGGATTCTTCCTTAGGAACTTCAAAATCAAATCCATTGTCATTTTCTAGAAAGGTAACATTTCTAGAAATATAGAGTTTATCATTTGTTTTATGATAAGATCGATATCCTTTTTTATTATCAGCATAACCAAGAAAGACACATTTTATGGCTTTATGAGAGAGTTTGCTATATTTTTCAAGAAGCACGAAGCATTTACAACCAAATACCCTTAGCCTTTTTAAATCAAGAGAAATTTTATAGAGTTTTTCAATAGGAGACTTGTTTTCCAAAGTTTGAGAAGGCATTCTATTTATTAGATAGACTGCGGTTAGGGCAGCTTCATCCCAAAATTGCTTTGGAACTTCTTTTGAAATAAGTAGAGTTCTAGTTGTTTCAATGATATGACGATGTTTTCTTTCAGAAATCCCATTTTGTTGAGGTGTCCTAGGGCATGATTTTTGATGCACAATGCCATGACTTTTTAGATATAATTGAAATTCATTTGAAAGAAACTCTCCCCCAGAGTCGGAGCGGAAGACTTTAATATTTGTTTTAAATTGATTTTTAACTAGATTATGAAAGTTTTTAAAACATGAAAAAATTTCGGATTTGAGTTTTAGAAAAGTAAATCCAAGTATGTCTACTAAAATCATCTATAAATGTAACATTAGTACGAATAACCACCTTTTGACATAACAGGAGCAGGAGGACCCCACACATCCGAATGCACTAATTCAAAAATTTTATGTGTCACAGAGGTTCTAGACCCAAAAGGTATCATTTGCATTTTTCCAAGTATACAATCTTCACATACAAATTTTTTATCTTTACAAAAAATTTTCAAAAATGGAAAAAGAGATAATTTGGATATACTTGGGTGTCCTAATCTTTTATGCCAAAGATCTATATTAATGTCTTTGACATTATTACAAAACGAGTATTTTGATAAACACAGGAAATCCATGTAGTAAAGGTCTCCTCGTCTATGGCCTTGCCCAATCAGCTTCCTTGACTGGAGATCCTGCATCCAACACGCCTTAGATGAGAAGAATACTTTACAACCATAGTCAGTAATTTGAGAGACCGAAAAAAGATTTAAATCCAGTTTGGGAATGACTCTCACTTTTGGAACAAAGAATTTTTTTGAAATATCATCAAGGTTTCCTAAGCTTTTGACTTTTAAAGAGGTACCATCGGCAGTTGACACACGAGAAATATGATTTAGTGCAATCAGATAATAGAGACTCATTATGAGTCATGTGGAAAGAAGCACCTGAGTCTAGAATCCAAGAGGTCTTACCTGGAGGAGACGAGGAAGTGATGGCAGCTCCGGATGTAGAAGGTGTAGCCTTAAGAAGTTGTGAGACGACTTCTGCTATTTGAGCAAGATTTAATTCATTGAAACTGCCCCTTTTTCTTGATTCTTGAGGTTCTTCACTTAAGACGGCCACCTTTTTAAATTTGGGACATTCTGGTCTTATATGTTCGGGTTCCTTACAATGATGACAAATAATTTTTCTTTTGTACCATCCTCCATTGTGTCCTTCCCCATTGAACTTCTTCTCAAAGTGAGGTGGTTTATATGTTTTCACAAAATTGTCGGGTCTTGCCATGACAAGGACCTCATCATTAGACTTGTGCATTTCAAGTCTTGTCTCTTCTTGACAAATTTGAGCAAGGGCCTCACTTATAGAAGAAGTGGTCCTATGAAGTAAGGAAGATCTTACTTGCTCAAATTCCGGTCGAAGGCCATAAAGAAAGGAGAAAAGATTTTCTCTTTCGATTTGGGTCATTCTCGTATTAATAGTCGAACCTTCCCATTTTGGTTCCAACATGGCTAATTCATCCCAAATAGGGTATAAAATACCATAAAAATCTCTTACATTTTTATCTTCTTGTTTTGAATTGCGTACCTTGTCTTGGAGATAATAAAGTCTAGCCATATCCTTTTGGATAAAGGTACTTCTTAGAAAGCTCCATGCGTCACATGCCTTCTTGAATTTGATGATATTGGTGGCGATCTTGAACTCCATGGTATTCATAAGCCATGAGAGTATTTGTGCATTGTTTGCCTCCCAATCTTCCAATTTATTTTGGTATTCTTCCAAGGCTTTTTCTTTTTCTTCTTCGGACAAGGCTTTGACTTAATCTTCTTCTCTTCTAGTCAATTTGAGTTGTGGTTCACTAGTAGAACCACTAACAAAACCCCACTACTTTTTCCCTTTGATATGATTCTCCATAGCCGTCACCCACATCAAGTAGTTGTTTTCATTGAGTTTGTAGGTGATGACGGTGGCATACTCTCTTTCTCCCATAATGAATACTTGAGTTTAGAATGGAGGAGATAGAGAGTGATCAATGATCGAAGAACATTTCCTTCACGAGATTCTCCTTCTTTTAAGAACTTAGCTCTGATACCATGTAATGAAACAAGGTACAATGAAACAATAGTGAAACAAACACAATGCCAACAAAGGGCTTTAATAAACTCACTTAAGGTTGGTCACTAATGGACCAAATACAATCTCAAAAGAGATAAAAATACCAAACAGCACAAGAGGCATACAAGCCTATAAGATGGAAAAAAACTCTAGAGAAAACCCTCAAATGCTTCTAAAAGCATTGAGGAATAACAAGGGAGCCTCACTCCAGCACATGGGAGGCAGTCCAGCTCTTTGGACTGCCTTCCAACAGTCATTGTTATGACTGTTGTGCCCAACAGTCATAAACATGACTATTGGGCAGTTTATTTAAAACAATGCTAAATTACATTTCAGTCTCTAGTGGACTGTACTCTATGATAAAAGACAAAAATACCCTTATCGGATATTTGAATACAATTTTATTTTTAACAGGTATTTCACTTGGTGTGGCATGTTTGGATTCACTAAAAACACAATTCAATAGCCGATGCCTAACAAATGGACTATATTGATTTCATATGTGAGGTCTGGTTTGAAAACATGTCTTGCAACATTGAAAATCAGGACAGTCTGAATCCTTCTATATATATGGCCAGCCCCTCTATAAATTTTCTGGTTCTGCCCCTGCTCTAGGTTTTAGATGTTAATTACCATGGTTACCCACATTTGATAGGAGGCATGTATGTTTGTGTGTGTGTGTGTGCGCGAGTGCATATGTGTATCCTGTGCTACCGCCTAGCCTCTTACTAATGAACTGAAGATGCCAATGTTGGTAAACAAGGTGAATGCGATCTTCAAAATTCTGATCACGTCACACTTTCCCCTGTGCGGGCATGCACATATGTGCACTTTTGCTATTATGTTTTCATGATTGCCTGCTACTTTTACATAGCCACTTTTGCATATGAGGTGCTCGTAATGATTCATTTAATTTCAGGCTCGCATTTGGGATGTGCGGCGACTAAAAGAAGGTGCCTGTATTGAAAGCCTTGCACATGGCCGCGTTGTAAACTCTGCCTATTTTTCTCCACTGACTGGTAGCAAAATTCTAACTACCTCTCAAGATAATCGAATTCGTGTGTGGGATTCTATTTATGGTAATTTGGGGTCCCCAAGCCGTGAGATAGTCCACAGTCACGATTTCAATCGGCATCTGACTTGTTTCCGAGCTGAATGGGATCCAAAGGTACTTGTGTTATTCATGGATCTGTAAAATTATCTATCCTTTCAAGGAATTTTGACCTGCTAAAAAATTGGCTTTTGCAGGACCCGTCCGAATCCCTTGCAGTTATTGGCAGGTATATAAGTGAGAACTTTAATGGGGTCGCATTGCATCCTGTTGATTTCATTGACACTGGTACTGGTCAATTGGTTGCTGAGGTTATGGATCCTAATATCACAACTATCAGTCCAGTCAACAAACTTCATCCTAGAGATGATGTCATGGCATCAGGAAGCTCAAGGTTCTATTTTTGGGCTTGAAGTTCTTTCTGAGAATATAAACATTATTTTGGATTTCTTTAGCCTCTGAATGCTTGATTATTTATTTACTTGCTTTCTCAGATCTCTTTATATTTGGACACCCAAGTGGGCCTCAGAGGAGTGTAATCAAGCTGAATTTGCACAAGGACGGGAAGAGTGGACTTTTAGGGTCGCTTTTTGTGGGAAAGATGGGAAGAAGAGCAAGAAAGCCAAGTTCAGTGGTGATACTGATGATGATGATAATGATGGTGAATTTGCCACCAAAGGGACTGCTAAAAATAAATCGGCCAAGTCATACAAAGTTTTAGAATGCCTTCGAAACTCAAAACCAAAATCAAAGTCAAAGTAGCACAATGAAATGGTGATAGCAAGCCGTATAGAGGATCCAAGTGATGGGAAAAAATTAAAACATTTTGCCGACTGTCGGAGAAAGATACCCATGTTCAAGTTCTAACGCAGTCGCGTCACTTACCCGGTATTTGAACGGAGTGCCCTTTTTGGTTGATGGCCATATGTAATTATTTGACCATGTGTTTTTTGCCGCTTTGCTTTGGCCTTTACATGATAAGCTTGTTCATATAAAAGTTATATCTAAATGAATCGTTGTGAATGCTTGACTTGTCTGCTTATTGGGCGATAACTACTGGATTTGAGGCGTTGCTGTCCATCGAGTTCCTGGATTTGAGTTTCAAGGGCCTTTTCTGGATTCAGCTATCTTTACTTGTTCCTAAAATGCCGATCTCTTTTATAATTTTTTGAAAATTACAGCCATTTGTCAATATAGTTCTGAGCTCTTGTTTAAGATGTTGCTGTTTTTATTGCTACCCTCATGGGTTCATGTTATATATATATATATATATATTAGGAGCAACTTATGAGTTGACAGGATGTCACGGGTTCAAAGCCCACAGGCGTGCATCGTTTTCTGCAAAAAAAAAACTGGGTGTACTGATGGTGGGCGAGGGGGGGCTCAGATTCGTACCCAAATGAACTTTGAACAAGGCTTTTTTTTTCCAAGTTATCCTAAAAAAAGCTACTTCTCTGGCTTTTCTTTTTCGAAGCAAATAGTCCTAAACCCAAGGACTTCAAAAACTTTGATTATCACAATCTTACTATTTTCACTACTAAAATTCTTGGCCATGCTTCTAATCGCCAAAAAAGTTAACAAATTATGAATTTATTTAGGCAATGTTATCCCATCCAAGGATAAAATATCATTTAGGATGTAGCGCGAAAAGGTGTTGACTTTAGAGATTAGATGATGAATAAGAAGCCTCTTTAAGAATTTCTAGAATATAGAAAACAAGGGAATTCATGGGATTAGCGCCACATGATTTTTAGAATTTTCATTATCGCTTGGAGAAAGGTGGTCACTAACATTCCTTTTGAAAATCACAGATGGGGTTCATCTTTTTTTTTCCATGCCATTCAACCTTGTTTTTCCAGAAAAAATTGGCGTCTTCCATAACTTATTTAGAGGGTGTGCCACTTGTCATAATAGTAAGTTCGTGACAGAGCCAAACATCTCAGACCACTTGAAGTCTGGTCATATTTGCAAACAATTTCCCAGTAGAACCTTAAAACCCATAGCACATGTTGCAAGGATACATTTAATAATACTACCAACACTTGAAGCAAGAGAATTTTAGTGGCCAGATCTAGTTTGCTGAAAGGGAATGTCAAGGGATCTAATGTTCTTCAGTGCACTTGTAAGAATTTGAATGCTGTATGAGAGCTTAGTCCTACAGCATCGTGTGATGCGCATATTTTTCACAACCATGCATGCAAACGGGTCAGGTTCCCCATTCTCACAAGGAAAAGAACAACAAACTCGGTGTATTTATCAGTTTACTTTAACCATCCTGCTTTAAATACCCATTCCTTGGACGGGGACATCTGCTTCAGGTGGTACAACTGGAAGAATCAACAAGCTTGATAAAGTCAGTGAGAAACCAGAGGTATCTGCCCACTCTTACTGGCATGACGTAATAAGGAATGGCGTAACTCAGTCGATTCTTTTCACATTCTGATGGAAGGGCACATGAACAACAATTTTAACCTCGAAAGATACACCTGACTCAATAGTGTAGATTCCACCACTATTAAATCTGTTCTTGACCCTCCCGTTTCTGCAATTCACTTTCTATGAGTTTGACCTTCTTTGAATTCTCAATGTTAACCTGTGAAAGCTTTTCAACTAATAATTTCAGTTGCGAAACTTGAGCATCTAGCACATGAACTTTTCTCCTCCCCGGGGCTTGTCTTGACGAATATGCCACATTAGTTTGTGAGGGCTGAAGGTATCATCTAAGTCCAGCTTCCAGGGCTTCAAATGATGATCACAACTCATCCAATTCTTGGACAGTAAACCTCTCTGCAGAACGATATCATCGATAGAAAGTTAACAGTTACAGACTTTCAAAACCAAGTTTCACAATTGTGGAGAATAAGGGCGTGTTTGACGCCCAAGGAGAACTTCCCCGGGGAAAAAGTCACGAGGGGTAGCTTGCGACTTTTTCTCCCCTATTTTTGGGGCCCAAAACGTGGGGAGACTTTCTTCTGTGTTTGCTGGGGCATGTGGGCCCCACTGAAAAAGAGGGGGAAGTTTCCCCACCGGAACTTTCCCCCAGGTGTCAAACACGCCCTAAAGGTAGTTTTTTTTTCCAAAAAATAGTAGTTCACCCAAGACATTACCGAGCTCAGCCTTGAATTCAAGCTCAGCTCTTGTAAGTGGCTTCCGCATGACTCCAGGCAAGCTTCGGAATCTCTGTAATCGAACCTCCAGCTGCCTCTTTTAACTGATTTTGGAAGTGGGAATGATTCTCCTCAATGTTCACAAGCCTCTGCTGGACCTCTCTTAACCATGTCCTCAGCTCATCTGTGATCTTCTTCAGGTAAACACCATGATATTTCAGTGCCACATAAACCTGATTACAACAACAACAACAACAACAACTACGCCTTCATCCCAAAACAATTGGGGTCAGCGATATGAACCAAAAAAGAAATTCATTTTGGGTCTTCCACATGAATCCTTTTCCTCCAATCATTTCTATCCAACGCCATGTCCTCGGTGAGGTTCAAAGCATTCATATCCTTTCCTATCATCTCCATCCAAGTCTTCCTAGGCCTACCCCGACCTCTTTTAACTAATATATTTTCCCATTTCTCCAACCTTCTAACTGGAGCATCATTAGGCCTTCGCCGAATATGTCCAAACCACCGTAAACGATTCTCTCGCATCTTATTTTCAATTGGTGCAACACCTACCTTCTTACGTATCTCTTCGTTCCGAATCTTATCTTTTATTGTATTTCCACACATCCATCTAAGCATCCGCATCTCAGCTACACTCATTTTTTGAATATGATGTCTCTTGGCAGCCCAACATTCCGTACCATATAGTAAAGCGGGTCTAATAGTCGTCCTATAAAACTTTCCCTTCAACCGCAATGGCATTCTACGATCGCACAGCACTCCAGTAGCACTTTTCCATTTCATCCACCCAACCTTTATCCTATGATTTACATCTCCATCAATTTCTCCATACTTTTGAATGATGGATCCCAAATATTTGAAATAATCATTCACCGGTATATCTTGCTCACCAAGCTTCACTACACTCCCATCACTACTTCGTTGCTTACTAAACCGACATTCCATATATTCAGTCTTACTCTTACTCAACTTAAAACCTCTAGCTTCCAATGTCTGTCTCCATAATTCTAACTTAGCATTAACCCCAGTTCTAGACTCATCAATCAAAACAATATCATCAGCAAACAACATACACCACGGTACATTTTCTTGGATTGATCTCGTAAGCTCATCCATCACTATCGCAAATAGGAAAGGGCTTAAAGCAGATCCTTGATGTAACCCAACCGTTATCGGAAAATTGGTTGTCACCCCTCCACAAGTGCGGACATTGGTTACTACTCCTTCATACATATCTTTAATTATACTAATGTACTTGAGAGAAACACCTTTCTTCATCATTGTCCACCAGAGAACGTCCCTAGGTACTCTATCGTATGCCTTCTCTAAATCAATAAAAACCATATGCAAATCTTTGTTCCTCTTTCTATATCTTTCAATAAGTTGTCTAAGAAGATGTATAGCTTCCATAGTTGATCTTCCAGGCATAAAACCAAATTGATTCTCCGATATCATGACAACCTTCCTCAACCTAGACTCAATCACCCTCTCCCAAAGTTTCATAGTATGACTCATGAGTTTTATACCACGATAGTTTGTGCAATCTTGTATATCACCCTTATTCTTATATAAAGGCACCAAAGTACTCTTCCTCCACTCATTAGGCATCTTATTTGTTCGCCAAATCAAGTTAAAAAGATTTGTCAACCATTCTAAACCTTTCTCTCCCAAGCATTTCCAAGCCTCGATAGGTATACCATCTGGGCCAACTGCCCTTCTTGATTTCATTTTCTTCAAAGCCTCTGCAATTTCTTTCTTTTGAATCTTGCGCATGAAGTCACGATTTATCTCATGAAAAGGAATGGAGAAGTCTCCAAGATCTTGAGCATGACTATCATTAAATAGCTTATCAAAATAATCTTTCCATCTTTCCTTAATCTCCTCATCTTTGACTAAAACCCTTTGCGTTTCATCTTTGATACATCTAACCATACCCAAATCCTTCGATTTCCTATCTCTCATCTTTGCAAGCCTATAAATATCCTTCTCGCCTTCTTTGGTATCCAACTTGTCATAAACCTCCTTATATACCTTAGCCCTCGCGTTTCGAACAACTTTTTTAGCTTCCTTCTTTGCTATCATATACTTCTCCAAATTCTCATTATCACGACTCTTACTTAGATTTCTATAACACTCTCTTTTAACCTTAATAGCTAATTTGACATCCTCGTTCCACCATGATGTATCCTTACCTAGTGGTGCACCGCCTTTAGACTCACCCAATACCTCCTTAGCTACTTTTCTCATACCACCCGCTATCTTATTCCACATTGATTCTGAATCCTCCTCGAGACACCAATCAACTTCCTTAACTACCTGCTCTACAAACATTCCTTGTTTAGCTCCTTTCAGTGCCCACCACTTAATTCTAGGATCTATCCTATGTCTATCCCTTTTGCGGCATTGTCTAATTCTAAGATCTAAAATTAAGACTCTATGTTGTGTAGCTACACTTTCTCCTGGTATAACCTTACAATCGATGCAACAACCCCTATCTCTCTTTCTAAGTAGGAAAAAATCTATTTGACTCGTATTAACCCCACTTTTAAATGTTACTAGGTGAGACTCCCTCTTCCTAAACCAAGTGTTTGCTAAGATCATATCATAGGACAAACAAAAATCTAAAATCCTTTCTCCACTTTCATTTCTTTCTCCTATACCATAGCCTCCATGGATATTCTCAAATCCATCCCTACTAATGCCTACATGTCCATTAAGGTCACCGCCGATGAAAAGCTTTTCTCCATAAGATGTCTCTTGTACTACTCCATCTAAATCTTCCCAAAATTGATGCTTAATGGAATCATCTAAACCTACTTGAGGTGCATAAACACTAATAATATTAATAATATCCGTACCTAATACTAATTTAATAAGTAAAATTCTATCACCCTTCCTACGGACCTCAACTACATTATCTATAAACTGACGACTCATAACAATCCCTACTCCATTCCTATTCCTATTTATTCCTGTATACCAAATCTTATATCCCCAAGGTTCTATCACTTTAGCTTTCTCACCTACCCATTTGGTCTCTTGAAGACATAAAATATCAATCTTTCTCCTACACATAACATCTACTAACTCTACCAACTTACCAGTTAAAGACCCTATGTTCCAAGTGGCTAACCTAATTTTATGGTCTTGGACTAACTTCTTTACCCCCACCCGTCCAACAAAGTGAGGGAACCCTTGCCTATTTGACACCACACCCGGGCGCCGGTGTGACGCGTCGCTTCTGGGCGACGACCTAGCAACCCTTGCACATTTATCACTGCCTCCGGGCCTAGAGAGTACAGCGCGTCGCTCAGTAGGGAACGCCCCAACGAAATTCTCATATTGGTTCATTTTCATAGGATATGACAAAGTTTTTATGCTGGCTGTCACAGGCCTACCGCAACCCTCCTCCTTTATCCGGGCTTGGGACCGGCAGTGTATAACTACACAGGCGGAGTTATAAACCTGATTACAGAAGGAAATTAAATTAACATTAAAAAGAAAGAAAATTGAGAGAAAACCATTAAATTTTCTTTCCTACTGGCATTAATGAGCCTGTGTGCACACATGCACGTACAATGCTACAAGTTACCTTATGGGCATACTCCACATACTTTTCATGAATGAGCTTGAAATAATGAAGAGCCGCACGTCCTTCAATAGAATCGGCAGGTAAAGAGCGCAAACTTGCAGAGACCACAGGTATTGGGACATCCTTGGGACCCTTAAGAAGCTCTTTGCTCATAAGGACCCGTTTCTGACGACTGTTCATGACCAGCAAACTCTTCTAAATTTCTGTCCCCTTCAAGAAGGGGCTCCACCAAATCCATACCCATTGCCTTTATTACAAAGCATTCAAAGGACGAGGTCAAACTTAAAATCCATGAGTTACCAAATTCATCTGCCAGTGCAAGAAAGCCAAGAAAACCAGATGAACTGCAGGTTTCATTAGAACATGTACCTATAACAGGAGTTACAGAAGGAGCTCTCGCAATGCCATCCTTGCTAGAAACCTGAACAGAAAATGGAAGAAAATGCAGCATTATGGAGTCTATGCCACCACCATGAACACAATATATTCTCTCAAGAATGAGAGGATCACCAACCAGCAACAGAGGGGATTCATTTATTATGTTTGCCATCAATGACAAGTCCAAGAGAGCCAGTCTAAATAGAGGTGGGTATCCCATCCAAGCTGCATCAACTGTCTAAATTAGTTGATAGATTTTCCCATTTTCAGATTCTTGTAAGTCTTGCTCACAAATCATAGCAACTCCTATAACACAACCAAATGCATCAACTCGCAAACGAGGAGAGCTACCATAGTTCCAGACTGGTTGCAGTTCATCTGCAAGGGCATCAATTTGTAGCAGACCACTGCTCCAGGCATTTGATACAATTGTATCTTTAAGGATTGAATTACTGAAATGAAATGGGGATCTTCGAAACACGAGCTTTGATTAACAAGAGCAAGTGTCAAGAATGACACTAAAGCATAACCCTTAAAAAGGGTATAACTGGAAACAAAATAAAAATAAAAATGTATTCTTTATTGATATGAAAAACCAATTGCTTAAGAAGCATTGGAGTAAAATACAAGAGGGGCTGCACCCCTTTATATACACAGCTGAAAGAGGACTCAATAGAGCTGTTGGGCACAGTCCAACAGCTCTATTTAGAGCTGTTGGAATGTGTCAGTCCAACAGCTCTATTGCTAGTCAAGTCTGGACAGGACTTGACTAGCAACAGTCATTCTAGTTCAAACTGAACTAGATGACATAAAGACAAAAAATAAAAATAAAGGAAAAAAAATACAGAAAAGAAAGAAATTTAAAAATGTATTTATATATATATATAATAATATAATATTATTATATATACATATATGTACAGTTTTACATTTTAACACTCCCCCTCAAACTTACGGTACAATGAGCGAAAGTTTGTCTAAGAGAAAGTGAAATCGGGGAGCAGCGAGAGGCTTTGTAAAGAGGTCTGCTAACTGATATTCTGAAGTGACATATGGCAGATCAATTATCCCGTGTAGATATTCCTCTCTGACGTAGTGACAATCCATTTCGATGTGTTTGGTGCGTTCGTGGAATGTTCTGTTACTGGCAATGTAGATCGCACTTTTGTTGTCACAACACATTTGTGAAGCCTTTGTTGCTTCAACTCCCATGTCAGCAAGCAGTCGTCGGAGCCAAACTACTTCCATGGTCGTGGTTGCCATGGCTCTGTATTCAGCTTCGGTGGATGAGAGAGATACCTTCTGCTGCTTTTTACACCTCCACGAGATTAATGATTCCCCTAAAAAGACACAAAAGCCAGTGGTTGAGTGTCTGTTATTGGGATCACCTCCCCAATCAGCATCAGTATATGCAATTAAATCAAGAGAAGAGGAGGAAGATAAGAAAAGTCCTCGTGAAAGAGAGGACTTGATGTATCTGATAATACGCATGACTGCTCCCATATGAACAGAAGTAGGAGCATGTTGAAATTGACTTGCTGTATGAACAGCATGTGTTATATCTGGTCTGGTAATGGATAGATAGGAAAGTGCCCCGACAAGCTGTCTGTAAGGAGTAGGGTCTGCAAGAAGTTCTTCATCATCAATCTTCATTTTAACATTAACAACTTCTGGAGTGTCAACTTTCTTATCATCAGTAATACCAGACCTGAAAACAATATCAAAAGCAAATTTAGTCTGAGATAATAAATATCCTCTAGGAGAATAAGCAACTTCAATGCCTAAAAAATATCTCAACAAGCCCAAATCAGTCATTTCAAAATGAGATTTAAGAAGTGTTTTGATTGTTTCAACTCCCTGTTTATCGCTTCCGGTGATGATCATATCATCCACATAGAGAAGAAGCACAATGATCCCTGCATCAGAATTCTTAATAAACAAAGCAGTGTCAGTTAAACAGAATTGAAAACCAATATCAATCATAATACGACTAAACCTATCATACCAAGCTTTTGGTGCTTGTTTAAGTCCATAAAGAGCTTTTTCTAAGCGAAGGACTTTACCCTTAAGAATACTTAGACCAGGAGGGGGTTCCATATATACTTCTTCAACTAGCTTTCCATTTAAAAAAGCATTTTTGACATCCATTTGAAAAATAGACCATTTTTTTATAGAAGCTAAGGCAATTAAGGTTCGGACAGTAGTCATACGAGCCACCGGAGCAAAGGTTTCTTCATAATCAATCCCATATTCTTGGGCATAACCTTTGGCTACTAAACGGGCTTTATATCTTTCAAGAGTACCATCACTCTTGGTTTTAATTTTATAAACCCATCGACATCCTATAGTTTTCTTCCCTGGAGGAAGATCTTGAATATTCCATGTAGAAGCCTTTTCAAGTGCATCTAATTCAACTTTCATGGCTTATATCCATTTGATATCATTTTTTGCTTGAAAATATGTGGATGGTTCTTCATATGAGTGAATTAATGCAATAACTGCCCTATATGTGGGTGAGAAAGACTCGTATGATACAAACTTTTCTGGAGGCCTCGAGATTCGGGATGATTGTCTAGTTGGAATGTTAGAATATTTCTCAAGTGCACATGGAGTATTAGACTCTTGTCGCCTGGAATATTGAATACTAGTATCTCTATGAACTTCTTCATTTTCAACATTAAGATCAATAATTCTTGGATCATCATCAAAGTTACAATCAAGGTCATATTCATCAGATGTTGATGTTAGATCTAGCAAAAAGGAGTACTCAGTGACGTCTTTTAATTTTCTAAAATCAAAGAAGCTCTCCTTTTCAAGAAAGGAAACATTTCTAGACACATATAGTTTATTATTTTTGAAGTCAAAACATCTATAACCTTTCTGGTTTTCAGCATATCCTAAAAAGGCACAGGGAATCGCACGAGAGGAAAGTTTATCATTTTTGTCAGTAAATATGAAACATTTGCACCCAAATATTCTTAATCTAGAGTAGTCTGGAGAAATGTTCATAAGTTTTTCAATGGGAGTGATATTTTGTAACGAAGAAGATGACATCCTATTAATGAGATAGGTGGCAGTTAAGGCAGCTTCTGCCCAAAAGTCTTTAGGGACTTGATTTGCTATTAATAAAGTTCTAGTGGTTTCTATAATATGGCGATGTTTTCGTTCTGCCAGTCCATTTTGTTGAGGTGTATAAGGACAAGATCTTTGATGTGTGATGCCATGCAATTTAAGATAATTTTGAAAATCTGTGGATAAAAACTCTCCCCCTGAATCTGTGCGAAAAATAGTAATATCATTTTGAAATTTGTTTTTAACCATATTATGAAAAGTTTGAAAGTATGAAAATACTTCAGACTTATGTTTGAGAAAGTACATCCACGTATGTCGGGAGAAATCATCGACAAAAATAACATAGTAAACAAATCCTCCTTTAGAAATTACTGGTGCATGACCCCAAACATCCGAGTGTATTAATTCAAGTGGTCTTGAAGAGAAAAAGGTTCTGTTCTGAAATGGTAATCTTTTCATTTTGCCGAGAATACAATCTTTACAATCAAATGATTCAGAGTTACAAAATTTCCCTAGATTTGAAAAATGTTGGATTTTGGCTATATGTGGGTGACCAAGTCTCTTATGCCACAGTTCCAACTCTATTTTTTGAATATTATAACAAAAAGCTTTCTTCGGCATTTCCAAAAAATCCATGTAATAGAGTCCTCCTTCTCTATGGCCTTCCCCAATCAGCTTGCCTGACTGGCGATCCTGTACCCAACAACCATGAGAAGAAAAAGAAATATTACACCCATAATCAGAAATTTGAGATACAGATAAAAGATTTAAATTTAATTTGGGAACATGTCTAATTTCTGGAATAAAAAAATTTTTTGTTTTATAAATTTTTTCAAAATCTCCTATTCCTTCTATTTCAAGAGAAGTCCCATCAGCAGTAAAGACCTTTGACACACTTGTTTTATTTTTAACACATTTGGATAGACTTTGATTATTTGGGGTCATATGAAAAGATGCACCAGAGTCAAGAAGCCAAGAAATTTTACCTAAATCAGAAAAAGATGAGGTTGCTGCGCCGGTTGAAGCTTCAGATGAGGAAGAGGCACCTTTGATGAGAGGCTGAAGGATCTCCATTAGTTGGGTCAGGGAAACTGGTGCATCCTGATCTTTAGGCTCCGATCCAGCAATTGCAGCTCTTTTTTCTCTCAGCTCCTTAAGTTTGGGACATTGTGGCCTGTAGTGTCCCGGTTCATGACAGTGATGACAAATAACTTTCTTCTTATCATAGTCACCATTTTGTCGGTTAAAGTGAGGAGGCCTATATGATCGAACATGATTCCCTGGTCTAGACACGGCTAAAACGGAATCATCTTCAATTTTTGAAGAACCTTTCCGGAGACGATTTTCTTCCATTGTTAACTCTTCAATAGTTTCAATAATAGAAGGAATTTTTCCCCGGTGAAGTAGGGTCGATTTAGTGGTTTCAAATTCCGGCCTTAATCCAGTGATAAACTGGTAAAAATGTTCAACATCGAGTTGTTTCTGACGAAGCTCGATGTCTTCGGCACAATGCCACTTTGGTTCTAAAAGGGAAAGTTCTTCCCAAAGTTCGGACAACCCATTGTAATATTCACGAATAGTTTTGTCTCCTTGTGTCATCATTCGAACTTTTTCTTGGAGGTTGCACACGTGTGCAATATCTTTAAGGGAATACATATTCTTAAGGTATTCCCATGCCTTATCGGCATGATCAAATTTGGCAAGACTTAGCATTTTTTAATGTCAACGCTATTGATAAGCCATGACATTATCTTCGCATGAGATATTCTCCATTCTTTCCATTTCTTCTCGTATGAGGCAATAGCCTTGATTTTCTCTTCTTCCGATAGAGGGACGTCTTTATCTCCCTCCTTTTTAGTAAGAGATAGCTTAGGTTCCGAATCGGAACCATCCACAATCCCCCATAAGCCTTTTCCCCATATATGGTGCTTCATGATTGAAGCCCATGTTACATAGTTCGTATCGCTTAGTTTCATAGGCATGATGGTGACTTTATCATTGTCATCCATCGATTACAAGGAGAGAAAGAATAGGGATAGAAGAGAAACAAGAAGGAAAATGAGAAAGAAAGAAAAAAAAAACAATACAACAAGATGTGAAATCTTTTCCAATGAAGTGATAAAACACTTCTCTTCAAGTGGCGAACACTTTTGCAAACGGGCACGGAAACCGAGGCAGCTTTTCCTCAAGATTTAGTACTTCCGCGGCTCTGATACCATGAAATGAAATGGGGATCTTCGAAACACGAGCTTTGATTAACAAGAGCAAGTGTCAAGAATGACACTAAAGCATAACCCTTAAAAAGGGTATAACTGGAAACAAAATAAAAATAAAAATGTATTCTTTATTGATATGAAAAACCAATTGCTTAAGAAGCATTGGAGTAAAATACAAGAGGGGCTGCACCCCTTTATATACACAGCTGAAAGAGGACTCAATAGAGCTGTTGGGCACAGTCCAACAGCTCTATTTAGAGCTGTTGGAATGTGTCAGTCCAACAGCTCTATTAAGAGCTGTTGGACTGTGTCAGTCCAACAGCTCTATTGCTAGTCAAGTCTGGACAGGACTTGACTAGCAACAGTCATTCTAGTTCAAACTGAACTAGATGACATAAAGACAAAAAATAAAAATAAAGGAAAAAAAATACAGAAAAGAAAGAAATTAAAAAATGTATTTATATATATATATAATAATATAATATTATTATATATACATATATGTACAGTTTTACATTTTAACAATTACAAGGAAAAGCCAATGCTTGTCCACGTCCTGCTTGTTGCCCACCATCACTGTGTTCATTTTCTTCATCAGGACATAATTTGCAAAGTGGACCCTGCAGATTTTTGTTTTCTCAGTTTCTGTATCTTAAATCATGAAACTAACAAAATTAAGAGAATAAAGTTAAGTAGAGTATATAATAATAAAATTTGGCACAAGGCCATTTATAAAAGAAAAGTACAGAACACCATTCATGCAATTCTATCAGTTTAGCTGCTGTAGTTTTCTATTTTTTCTTTTTTCTTATTTTTCTAATACAAGAAGAGGCATCCCCAACACAAATAGGAAAACAAACAAGAAACACAAGATTCGTGTAATTCAAACCCTGCAGTCCAACTTAACAAGAGCAAGACAAATCTCATTGTATAAGGTTATGAACGAACCCACAGCCAGTTTGTTCCCTTCAAGCCATATGTGCCACCACTCCAAAGCATACCATCACTTCCATTTGACTTGCCAAATCCAATCTTCATTAGCTGCCATGTTTAATAAAATAATCCATCTAATAGGTTTGACCCTTTCCCAAGATAATCTCCAATCTAGCCAAGCAAAAGAGAACATGAATCCACAGAAGTAACAGGGCCAAAAGAAGTGAAAAGACATTTCCTCAGCGAATAGGGGACAGTATCTATTCACTATTGAGATGCCTCTTTTATTCACATATTGCTGAGTCAACTCATGATGCTGCCCAATGACATTGGCCATGAAAAAATAATAGACCTCTGGTTCGGTCCCTGTCCCATATTTCCTTCTGTTCTCTAATCTTTCTGAAGTGATCATTCCCACGTGAACAACGTGGGTCAGACACTAAGCATTGATAATATCAAGTCCTCCATAGGAACAGTCTTATGTGATTTGTCACATTTGAACTCTACTACCCTGGAAGCCATATTGATATTTTTGAAAGCCATATTCTAAACCTGGAATATGGTAGATTAGATTACTTGTCAGTGAGCAAAGTCAAGCCCAGATATTGCAAGATCATCTTTAATGATAAAAAACTATCATGCAACTAAGAACATTTTTATTTGTTCAAAGAAAAGAGTGTAAAAAGTCCCTGCCGCCAGTTTTTTTTTTTACTGCATAGGATTTTTGAAGAGATAAAAATACAAAAAATACCCACAAATTTTCAAAAAAAAAGAAAAGAAAAGCCGACAAATATTTACTTGGTTGGTTCAGAGACCAAATACAAGCATTGAAAATTTATGGGATTTGAGATTTTTTGAAATAAAAAGTTTTCAAAAATGTGCCAAATAAAGGTCTCAGAAATTTACGATTATTATCTGAGTAAAAATGACGTGTTTATTTACTGTCTATTTTGTAAAAAACCCAAATCGAGTATTGGCAATCTTAGTAAGGGAGGTGGGGGTGTTGGGTCTGAAATAGCACAGTTTGGGCATTTGAAATTTGTTAAAACTTCAGTCTCTTTCAAAAACAACTGAGGGCAGTTTTGGGGGTGAAAATACTTTAAAACCCATAGCCATTGGATGTCAACAAATCCAACAGCAAAGATAAGGGAGTACTTGCTTAAAGCACCCTATCATTACCACACAAGTACAAACACAAACACATGCACATGCACATGCACAATGGTAAATAATATCCAGCTAAATACCAAAACATGATTCAATATTCATGGATCAAAATATCATACCACTGCAACTAGCATTACATGCACACATGGAGCACATTGCACAAGCCAGGAACAACATATAAATAAATCAAGGATACCTGTAGTGAAAGAGAAGTTTCTATTGGAGCATAAGGATGTGCTTTTACGACACCTCCTTCCAATGATTTATTAGCCAACTCAGGAAAGGTCGACTCCAACCAATTAATGGCAAGACTAGCATTATTAACAGCTTTGGAATTGGATGATTTCAACCCAAACAGATGGGCATCCTTGTAGATTTCCTGAATGGATGCCCAACTGTAGATGCTACCATATAAAAAAAGAAAAAGTCAATAAGTGATTGGAATACAGTTGTGTATTCAAGCATGTACGAGTAACACTACATAGGATAAGCATAAACTCCTCAGAGCAACGTAATTACCTCCCGAAAGGAACAACTGGGCAGAGAACATAAATTGAACCATCACTAAACAGAAAAAAGACCTGCACAAAGCAAATCTGCAAGGTGAGAGACAATTTTCTCACATGGCTGCATAAGCTTCTCTCTGAATGCAAAGTCCCTTATACAAAAATGAACCTTCCAACATTTTTAAAGTGTATGCTCTTGAATCAAGATTTGTAGCACCTAAGTTTAGCCCCTTAAGATTAAGATCCTAACCCCAGCTACTTTTCATGTCACCTTGACAAAACAACATTAAGCCATCCTCATTGGAAGTAAAAGTATCAGACCAGTGTTAATCCTATTAACAATGCTAGAGTAAATGACAGCAGAAGCATCATGGTTGATGATTTTAATAAGAAAGGTGTAACGCCCCTAAAACTTTAACCTTAATTATTGTTCGAATTTTAAAATTTCGAGGCCAATTTTTTTTTTGATAAGTATAAGTAAATCAGATCTTATAATGCGGAAACAATTTAAAAAAAATGGTTAAGACTTTGGGCGAGGTTACACTAAAGATAACAATCAAATCAAAATGTACGGGATATACACATCTCAAACCACGTCCAATATAAGACTGAAATATAAAGAGTTTTAATTTCATTTCTGTTGAGAATAGGTAGTTTTAGGTTAAGTTCTCTTATATTAGAGGTTTTCTGAAATTTTGTTCTCATAAGGACTTAGATGTAATTTTTCCTTTTTGCCTCTCTCTATTTAATATAGAGAGAAGCCATAATCTAATGCGACGTGATTTAGTTTTCTGTGTAGTCGTCTCTCTCTCTCTCTCTCTCTCTCTCTCTCTCTCTCTATACACAGGTGGTTGCTCCCTTCTACATGGTATCAGAGCCCTCGATCTCGGGAGCATGATCACGAAGAGGACTGATCTTCACCAACGAAAAAAAAATTCAGACTGCGTGAAAATCAGGTTTGTTGTTGCACTAGTGTGGAAGATTTGATAACAGATCTGGGATGTTACCCAGATCTGTCGTCAGATCTAAGGATGGAGCTCCTGTCGTGATTTCCTGGAGCCGTAACCATTTCTTTTGAATCTGTTTTTTTTTTTCGCTCTTCGTGGGGTTTTTTTTTGTCATCTCCTGTCGTGATTCTCTGGAGATTGACGAGTTCCTGCTGGTGCGTGTCTGCCGTGATTGACGTGCCATGATTGACTAGTTCCTGTTGTTCCTATTGTTCCTGTTGTTCCTGCTGTTTGGGTCACGCAGTAGGCTTCTGTGCTGCTGCGTGCCAGCCGTGAGCTGTTGGTTGTTCCTGCTGTTTGGGTCACGCAGCAAGTTTCTGTGATACTGTGTGCCAACCGAGATTGTCATGTTTTCTGTGCTGATTGTGTGACTGCCGTGATTCTGGAAATTTTTTTTCTGTGTTTGCTGCGTGTGATCGAGATATGATTGATCTATTTTATTGTCTTCTGAAGACTTATTGGCCGTTATGCTTTATATGTTTGGGGAACAGCAGTTGTCGTGTTCATCTGTGTTGCAACTGAATATTATTGTTGGTCGTGGTGTGTTTGGGTGCAGCAATGGTCGTGACTCCCTGTTATGTCGAGTTTTGTTTCGTGCTGTGTTAATTTCAGCTATCCCTTTGTCGGGAAAGCAGCAGGAGTGATTACCTGCTGGTTGTGGCCTGTTTTCTTTTTTGGAAATAGCAGGGCTGATTCCTTACAGTGTTGGAAAATTCTACTTGAATACTTGTTGTTCTAGCGAGCAGTATGGCTGAAAATTCGAAATGTGATTCTAAAATGGAACAGATTGGGGAGTATAAGGCTTTTGCCAACCCCTTCTCGTATGGCTCTTCCGTAAGGTTGAATGAAACCAACTATGTCAGGTGGTCCAGAACTTTTATGATGTCGGTATCTGGACATCGTCGAAAACACATTTTGTTGGAAGGCGAACCCACTGAGAAATTGGGAAAATATGTTACTTGGGATGAAGATAATGACATAGTTATGTCATGGATCATGAATAGTGTCGAACCCCATATTGCAGATGGATTGATCTACTATAATACAGCCAAACTGATGTGGGACAATCTTCGTGATACATACTCACAAGAAACGAATGTGAGTCGTATCCTGCAAGTCGAACAAGAAATATATAATTTGCAACAGGGAGATCAGACCTTGGCCCAGTACTATGCCTCTGTCAAAGCTGCGTTTGAAAGACTTAATGCTCACAGGCCTCTTTGTTGCTCGAAGCAAAAGGATCATCAAGAATAAACCATGGTTGCTCGTTTCCTTACAGGTCTTTCTTCAGATTTTTCTATTGCAAAAGTTCAAATGTTGACTGGATCAGATGTAGATGTTCCCATTCTTGCTGATGCTTACAATCGTCTGAGTAGACTTGCGATCTCTCTGCCACAATCTCAGCCTGTGACTCAGTCATCTGCTCTTGTTGTCCCATCTAGTTATGGGCGTGGAAATATTCAGAATATCAGAGGACGTGGACGTGGTATGGGAGGCAGAGGAAAGCTTCAATGTACATTCTGTGGAAAATCTGGACATTTAGAAGATCGTTGCTGGGATAAGCATGGTCGGCCAACCTCTTCTTCATCAAAGCCATATACTCCTAAAGCAAATGTGACTACTATCGAGGCAACAAATGTACAAAAGAATATCGCTGAAAATGAAAGTAGTATCACCCTTAGTCGTGCGGAATATGATGAGCTGATAGCTCTTCGACCTTTGAGTTCCACTCCTCCTGTAGCTGGTGTTGCATATTCAACCGGAAATCATCTTCATCCGACTAATAGTAAGTGGGTTATTGACTCTGGTGCATCCAGACATTTGTGTGGAAATTCACGTGTTTTTTCAGATCTAAAGGATATTAAGGCTCAGCTTGGAGTCTCCTTAGCCGATGGGAGCTCCTCCCCGGTTGTTGGTCAGAGAAATATTTCTATATCCTCCTCATTAGAGTTGAAAAATGCTCTTCATGCTCTAAACTTTCCTCAAAGTTTACTCTCTGTTAGCTACCTTATAAAAGAACAAAACTGTAGAGTAATATTTGATCCAATGGGTTGTCATTTTCAGGATTTGCTGACGGGGAAGAAGATTGGTGGAGGCTATGAAGAAAATGGAATTTACTACCTACATCATCCAATGGGTACTGTTCATGCTGCAGTGGAACATACATTCAGTCTTGTTCAGTGGCATCATCGTCTTGGTCATCCTTCATTGTCAAAGCTTCGGTCGGTCTTTCCTCAGATTCCTTCCACCACATCATTTCAGTGTGAAGCATGTCAGTTGGGCAAGCATCATCGAAGTTCGTTCCCTTCGAGTCAGAGTCAGTCTAGTAATAAAGTTTTTGAACTTCTTCATGCAGATGTATGGGGTCCTAGTAAGATTCCTACTAGGACTCAGTGTCGTTATTATCTTGTTATTGTTGATGATTTCTCTAAGTTGTCATGGGTATTTTTAATAAAAGAACGATCTGATGTTCCAAGTATTATCAAATCCCTCATTCTTGAAATAAAAACTCAGTTTGAATCTATTGTCAAGATTGTTCGCACTGATAATGCTCTCGAGTTTAAATCAAAAGGTCTGTTACAATTTTACCAAGATCATGGCATCCAACCCCAAACTTCCTGTGCCTATTCATCTCAACAAAATGGGGTGGTTGAGCGAAAACATCGGTACCTCCTTGATGTTGCCAGGACCATTATGATTCAATCCAATGTTCCTGCGTTATACTGGGGTGATGTGATTACCACTGCTTGCTATCTGATCAACCGCATGCCTTCGTCTTCTGTGGGTGATCAAATTCCATTACATATCCTAAAACCTAATGCTCCACTTTTTTCTTTATCACAAAAAATATTTGGATGTGTTTGTTTTGTACACAAACTTGACCCTGACCGTGATAAATTAGCTGCTCAAGCTACAAAATGCATATTTATCGGTTATCCAAAAAATCAAAAAGGGCTATCGATGTTATGATCCTATTTCTCGCCGAGAGTATGTCAGTGCGGATGCATCTTTCCTGGAATCCTCTCCATATTACTCTATTTCCGGTTCCCCGCTGCAGGTTGATCCAGCTGAGTCTTTTCCATTACCTATACCTCCTTTTCTTTTGGAATCTATGCCCTTATTACTGAACCAAACTTCATCTTCTTCCAGATTTAATAATCCTCCATTGGTATATGTGCGTAGAGCTCCACTTCCGCAAGAGCCTTCATCTTCTTCTTCTCCTGAGGTAAGTTCTACTGACAATCGTGATCTTCAGGATGATGATAACAGGCCTATTGCTCTACGAAAGGGGACAAGACAATGCACCTTATATCCCATATCTCATTTTGTCTCCCATGCCAGAATTGGACATCAGATGAAGTCTTTTATTTTAGCCTTATCTGCTGAAACTATTCCTCTGAACTATCAACAGGCAAAACTTGATACTCGCTGAAAGTGGGCTATGCAAGAAGAAATGACAGTTTTAGTATCTCAGCATACATGGGATCTAGTTGATTCCCCAGCAAATGCTAACATTGTTGGATGTAAATGGGTATATACAATAAAGTACAAATCTGATGGTTCTATTGAAAGGTACAAGGCCAGATTAGTCGCGAAAGGGTATACTCAGACATATGGAATTGACTTCTTTGAAACTTTTTCTCCTGTTGCACGGATGGGTACCATCCGTCTTGTTCTCTCAGTAGCTGTTCAGCATGGTTGGAGCTTGTGCCAATTAGATGTGAAAAATGCATTTCTATATGGGGATCTATCTGAGACCGTTTACATGCAACAACCTACAGGATTCGAGGTTGAGGGGGAGTGTCAGAAGGTGTATAGATTGAGAAAGGCGATTTATGGCTTGAAACAAAGTCCTCGTGCATGGTTTCAAAAGTTGTTTGAAGTGATGTCAAGCTTTGACTTTAATAGATCAACAGCAGATCATACACTTTTTATAAAGAAAACTAGCTCTGGCATAGTTGTTATGGTGGTATATGTGGATGACATCATTCTTACAGGAGATGATGTGAAAGCTATTGAAGCCACAAAGGCTCATCTTCAAAAACACTTTGTTACAAAAGACCTTGGTTCACTCAGGTATTTTCTGGGTATAGAAGTTGCTAGAAGCCGTAAAGGAATGGTTTTGTCTCAACGGAAGTATGTTCTTGACTTATTAAAGGAAACGGGTATGTTGGGAGCTAAACCAACAAATATTTCCATGGACCATAAAGTTCAGTTGTTTGAAGAAGGGTCAAAACCAGTTGATAGCAAAAGCTATCGCTCCCTAGTAGGGAAGTTATTATATGTAACTGTGACCAGGCCGGATATTGCTTTAGCAGTAAGCAAAGTTAGCCAGTTTATGGACAAACCAACTGAGGTACACTGGAATGCAGCCATAATGATTCTCAAATATCCAAAATCCTCTCCTGGAAAGGGGTTATTGTTCAGAAAAGGTGGAACTCTGGAGATTGTAGCCTATTCTGATGCTGACTATGCTGGATCTGTAATAGATAGAAAGTCTACCACAGGATTCTATGTGTTTTTGGGAAACAACTTGATTTCATGGAGAAGTAAGAAACAAAATGTGGTTTCCAGGTCGAGTGCAGAATCATAATATCGGGCTATGGCCCAAACAGCTGCTGAATTGATATGGGTTCGCACTGTTCTTCATGATCTCCAGGTGAAGGTTTCCTCTCCAATAACCATGATGTGTGATAACAAAGCGGCAACATATATAGCAAACAATCTTGTCTTTCATGAGAGAACAAAGCACATTGAGGTTGATTGCCACTATGTAAGAGATATGATTCAAGTTGGTCATATCACTACCAAATACCTAAAGTCGGAAGACCAAGTTGCAGATATGTTTACAAAGCCTCTTGCTAGGCCAAATTTCTCAAAATGTTGTGACAAGCTGAGCATGATTGATATCTATGCTCCAGCTTGAGGGGGAGTGTTGAGAATAGGTGGTTTTAGGTTAAGTTCTCTTATATTAGAGGTTTTCTTAAATTTTGTTCTCATAAGGACTTAGATGTAATTTTTTCTTTTTGCCTCTCTCTATTTAATATAGAGAGAAGCCCTAATCTAATGCGACGTGATTTAGTTTTCTGTGCAGCCGTCTCTCTCTCTCTCTCTCTCTCTCTCTCTCTCTATATATATATATATATATATATATATATATACACAGGTGGCTGCTCCCTTCTACAATTTCAAATCAGAGTATAAAAACAACACTTCAGTCTCTACATTATCAAGTACTTAAAACAAAAATATCATAAATACCAAGATCGCAAGGTAAGAGTAAACCCTCAAGGATGCAGCTCAACCAGCCCTTTGCTCCAACTACTCATTATATTTTACCTGCATTATCTATCCCCCATAAAACGGGGTCAGACTCGCTAAAGTCTAGTAAAACAACCCAAACTCAAACTTAAAGAAAACATATCAAGCATTTAAAGGTAAAAACATGATATATTATTCATCAATCGTCAGGTGATAGACAAAAGAACAATGTCGTATGAATCATTCATTTCAAGCATTCGAACATAAAGCATTTCATCACTTAATATTCTATTCAACAATAACTCACTCAATAAAGCATAATTTATATGCATTCAAGTCATACAAGTCATCGCATATATATATATAAGACATTCAGATCATTGTATCATTTTCATATGCATTCATAATTCTTATAAACAATAACTCAAATCACATTTGACCATTCCAGCGTGAAACACACACACATACATTCTAAGTAATTTAGTTAGATATTCATGATACACATCAATCATGATACATAAGTGTGATATATATTTACTCAGACAATCATAATGCAATCATTTGCAATGAAACTATGTATGCGTGATGTATCATTCACCTAATAAGTCAAAACTAGTTATTTGTAGGCGTGTCTCCTATACGCTAACATAAGCATTACAATCATAACCTCATATCAAGATTTAAAATCAATAAAGATCTGATTCTCACGTCTGAGTTCAGCATATAATCATGTTATAACAGAAAAGTCAAATCTATAGATTCATAACTAGCTATCTCAATCAACTCAGAAGATCATCACAATTCATTATAATATTTTGTTTAATCATAATAAAGATTTACAAGATCCATGTTGGATCACCTGGTCATGGAAATGTACAACCTTACAAGGAGTTACCGCTTTAGACGGATGATCTACCTGGTTTTGGACAATGCACTTTCTCACAAGAATATACTGTCTTCGCGAGCTACCCGCTCTTGGACAATGCATTTCCTCACAGAGACTTATCGCTCTAGCTGAATTACCTGATCTGGTCATGCACACCCTCATAGAGAATCCTTTGAGAACAGTTCCTCAACGGTACCATATCTAATGAAAACTATTGTGATACATGCATCAAAACAATTGACCACTCTCAGGGTCGATAGCTACCAACGCGACACAAGCATGTATACAATCAATATACATCACATCATACATCACTTTATATGGCACTTAAATCATAAAATCACACATTTAACCAATAAGGTTCTATGAATCATAGTTCACTATTGAACTTAAACATTTATCGCATGCCTTCATAATTTTATATCACATAGCATTTAAATCATATCATACATAAGCATATTATCCTATGCACCATATCATCGCCACAAAAAATATTGCATTTCGTAAATTGAACCTTGAAGCATGCATAAATAAAACATGAGTTCTATGCATGCATACGTGAACATGCACATTTCAATATACGAAACAACTAAACCTCAACATACATAACTCGTACATAGTTCGAGATTTGCACACATGATAAAAGTCATATGCATTTTTCACCACATAAATCAATATATCACCTTAGATATAATTATATAAAGGTAGGTCACAATCTCATTGATCATCCCACCGTACATCATACGCATATATTTCTCAAGCAAACAAGACATACAAGTTCAAAACAATTTATAACATTCGCAACAGTGTTATGAAAAGCGTGGAGGCGTAGCGAGGCGCTCCACCAAAAACCGAGGTGAGGCATAAGCCTCGAGGCGTAAAGCGTAAGCCTCAAAAAAAATTTGAAAACTTTAAAAAAATTATAAAAAATATCTAAAAATACAAATAAATAAAGAAATGCTTTATTGATGAAATAACAACCAATAAGAAATAGAAAATCTCAAATAAGTACTAAAAAATATGAGATTAACATATAAAGGTAACTAAAAATTGATTATATAATTGGAAAATATATGAGATTAACCAAAAAAAGTTAAAATATACTAAGAAACTTATTACATAACTGAAATAACTGGAAAATATATGAGATTAACCTACAAAAGTTAAAATATATGAGATTATTCTAAAAAATATGAGATTAACATACGAGAAAAATTAGCAGACGGTGGTGGTCGTGGTGATGAAAAGTCACTAAGCTTTGTATATTACGATACCATTTTTGTGTTTGAAACGATAAAAAGCATATTGAACCAACACCTAATAAAAAAAGAAGAGCGTCCTTCGTAAACTACTTGCTTTTATGAAGAGCAAAAATTTAATCGTAAATAAACAATTAAACAAGGTTCAAAAAGTGAGTTACTTGTGACAAAGGAACACGTCCCATAGATGCAAACGGCATTAGAACGCCAAAACGAAGGGGTTCCCGTTAATATAGAATCTCAAAAATCCCAAAAGTTCATCTATTCACAACACCGGCCACATATTGTTGCTGCTTAGAAGAAGCATATGGAAACATGCTTTCTGCTCTCTTTGTTTTCCTAAAGAAGCCGAAAATCAAATTTCAGGTCTAAAAAACCTACAACCCACAAAGGAAAATTCTTCTTTTCATTGTTCGAGCAATAGGGAAAGGGAAAATAAGAGAATATGAAGCCCTATCCTGGGCTAATATCCCCATTTGAAAAAGGTTTTCTTCCTCAGAAACCTATTGCTGCACAACTAATGACGATGATGATAAAAAAAATCACGAAAATCTCGTATGCAAGAAAACGATCTAATCAACCCTGAAACGGGCTTTTTATGTTAAAAAGTTGTCAGTTATTCCTTCTACGCCACATTTGTCAGACATTCAAAAGGCATCTCATCGGAGAGCCAAACATTAGAGTTTCAACACAAAGAAATCCTTATTATCTTCCATGAATCATCATTAGGATGATAAAATCATACTCTCCGAAAAGCTTTAGCTGAGATGCAGAAATTTACCAAAAATCATTTAAAATCGCCAGAGAGAGAGAGAGAGAGATGCATACCTCTCGCCTTCCTTGTTCCTTGGGTCCCCTGTATCTGGGTGCCCATCCGAAAATATCTCTCTCTCTCTCTCTCTCTCTCTCTCTCTCTCTCCTCAGACGACTCCCCCGTCTCCATCCCAGGGAAATAGATTTCTTGATTCTTGATGGAAGTGGAAGTATTAAACTCATAGTAATCTAATATATGTCTCAGAAATCTTGTTGTAAAAAAAGAAAATATTGCGCCTCAAGCTTGCGCCTTGAGGCACAGAGGGTCGCGCTTCAAGGCGAGGCAAGCCTTTTGCACCTCAAGGCGCGTTTTTGATAACACTAATTCGCAGTATGCATCGAACACGACTTACACACATTCATAGTAATTATATGTGCACCATGTATCAAATTCATACAAACACACAAAGCAGCATAGTATGCACAAACCAAAGTATGATGGCACACATTGCGTACATATTATACATTCATAAGTGCACAGACATTCAAACCCACACACAGGTGTACCTGCAATAAACACACTCCATATTTCGCTAACTACAATCATGACAAGCATGATCTCCGAACTACAATCACAAGAGTCCTATATATCCACAACTAAGTGAAGTGTGTGAGCATAACTTGTATTTGCAATTCATTTAGATATTCAGTGCAACACCATCATGCTTACACAAATAGTGCCTAAACATGTTCTCTATAAGTTTAGTTAAGGTATCTTACTTTAATAGTGTGAAGAACAATTAATCGATACTCAAAATATCGATGGATTTCGAAGTTCGCAAAGACCGCTACCCAAGCAATACAACGAACCCTTCGTATGTAATCGCAAATGCCAAAAACTCAAAAAAAATGTCAATTATAACAAGATTAGCCAAAAATAGCAAATTACCCTATAAACCATTACCAAGAGCCACATAACACACAAATATACTCCAATAATTTATAAACTCCATCAAAAATATATTTAAATATAATATATATATATAAATAGTAATTTATAGTCCAAAATAGTTCTATAAATGCAAATAATACCCTGATTGGCTTGAATAAACAAATGAACATGTAATATATCAATAAATGAAATTCAAAAGCTAGAAACACATTTCTAATTTAAAGATAAAAAAATGAGTTCTTTATTTATTAATAATGCTAAAAAATTATGGGTTTTACAAGAGGTCCTAATTTATAGTTAGTATCGATGCCATTTACATCAGTAGAAGGATCCTACTTGGAGCCATACTCACAGCAAATCTGTCCCATAGATGTTCACCCCCAAAAGAAAAGGCCACCCGACATCTGGACAAGGTGTTCTTGCTACATTGCATCATTGCTTGTAAATAGAATTCTTGCTCTGGCCTCTCCAAATCAGCAGATAAATCAAATAGCCTACCAAGAGAAATGAAAAGCATAAGCGAAATAACCACATCTACATTCACCTAGAGAAAAAATAAGCATAATTCAAGTGAGCCAATATAAGCAAAAAGGTTTAAAAAAGAGAGAAAACAGAGGAACTCATTATGAAGAAAAAGTTCAGTGAGGGCATCTTCCTCAGTTTTTGGATCATCAAGTTAACAAGGCATAGCGATGTTCATAATTAAGTCCCAAGGTAACAAGAATCACCCGACCTTATCCTAGACTAACCTGCCTAGGCTATCTCACTGAGGCACAATCCTAGATCTTTTTCATTCCAGTGAACCACACATGTTAATGAAAAATGAATCAACAATATTCCACAGAAAACCTCCCAACCATTTTCACGCCGATGACCTAATCCCACAAGCCATTCTCTTCTTGAAAAACACCTAGAACAAATTAGAAACAATAAATGATTAAGGAGCACCACAGAATCACCACCTTCCTAGTGCAGAGACCACCCATTCAACAAGATTCATTAACTTCTCCACCAAAGCAATGCCACTAGATTCACAAGAACATTAAAAATAAATAAAGCAACTCAGTTATTTTTCTGTCTTTGCAATGAAAAAAGAGCATGAATAGGTTGATAAAGTTATACACAATGGCTTCCTGTTGTTTCGATGTACTATGTGTGGTTTACTCATGATTATTAGAGAGAGGGAGAGATGGTATGATTGTTTAATGAATGTTCTATAACCAAAAAAAGAAGGCAAAAGGAGAAAGATTAAAAAAGAAAGACGATAAATAACTAGTTGGAAAGAACAAAAAAGAGCTGGCCCATTGTAGAAAAAGTCAAATACAAATTATAAGATAAACTGGCAAAACAAGAAAGAGGCTAACCTAACACTCTATAGATTTGGAAAAAGAGGGCATATCATACCTAAAAAGACAGTCAAAAGAAAGTACACCCAAATGTGTATCGCTACAAGGATGCCAGGACACTTGCAATATTTGAATGAAGTTACTGCCATCAATAAATATTTGAGAACCAACAACAATTGTCCTGTATACAGTTTCAAGGAAACTCAATATCAGAGCAATTTTCTTCAGAAATTTCAGATATTTTAAAATTTCAATGATCTATATAGAAGCTAAAAATAAAGTATGCAACTAAAATAATCACAATGTTGCTTACTTTTGACAAAATTTCTGAGGATTGTCCTACTAATAAAAAGTATCATGGCTATTATTTCCGAGAAACACGATACAAAGTCTGAAATACTCATCCAACTAGTCCTCCAAAAGTATAATTACTCGAAAATAAACAAACGCAGTAGACTATGTCAATAATATGTTGGTCATGGTGAAAGATCATGTAGTATCTAAAAGTACCATTTGCACTTATGTATACATTTCAATCATCTTCAATGATTTTCTTAAAAGTTGGTAAATGATTATTATGGCTTCAAGATCAAACTCTATTTAACCCTAGTCATTTTGCTCTTGCTATTGAACAAGAGCAGACGAAAGAAATTTTAATAAATAAATGCTAACCAAATCTTGAAGCATTAATCATGGAACCAAAAAATATATTTGAAGCCATGGCAAAAAGGATAACTGCTTTAACAATAAGAAACATCAACCTTTCCAGAAGACAAAAGAAACTGCTCCAAAGAAAGGTTACATCAATTGGAATAGAAAAGGGCATTTAGGGTGAGATTGCTCAAACCTGACCTGAAAACAATGACAATATAGATTTAAGGATGAACAGTGTGAATTAGAATGTGTTATGTCTAAATGTTTTGTTAGTAATTGTGATATCCCAGCATGGTGGATAGATGCAGTTTTAACTAGTCATATTATAAAAAACAAATACAGATTGGCGGACCCAAAAGAAGTACATCCAATGGACACCAAGTCATGGTCAACAATGCCTATTGCAGAGTAGTGAATATGACGCCCTACAGATTTATAAATGAGGGCAACACCATATTGTTGATGGATGTCTTCTATACATCCTTATTAAGAGAACTTAATTTTCATGCCACATAATCAAGATGGGCTAGGAAGTCAGGTTCCAGAATCCAACCTAATAAAGTAACCACTGACACTTACATGAATGACAAGGTTGAAGTCTTGAAGACCACTGCATACATAACCTTGCCTATTTCATGAAATAAAGTTAATAAATCTTTATCTTCTACTGCTTACAATTACTGTGCTAAAAATGTTGATTCTATCACACACAAAACATAATAAAATGAAACCAGTGGCAAGACTAGGCAATAATACCAAAAGTAATTTAGGTTAGGTTGAATGTGAATCTTGTTTATTAGTAAGATAAGTCTGATAAGAAAAATGACTCCCTAGAGGAACTAGATCATCATAAATTGGAAGATGTGTGCTCAAATATATGCAACCTATCTAGAGTAAAAAAATATTAGCAAAAGTGTCACAACATATAAACATAAGATTACCTTATAACATATAATTCACATTCAGTTATATGACTATATCCATCCTATTAACATATAATCCAAAGTTCTTAGAAATATTTATGGAATACAAAAAAAGGAAGTTGAGGGTCTCATAGATAAGAACATGAATGTACTTAGGACAAAACAAATCAGTGAATATACCTCTATAGATTTTGATACCTTAACATTATTCATCACACTAGGCTGCATATACCCAAAACAAGATGTTGTTGCCAAGATGCAAGATAGAACACTTTTAAAAAAGACCAAGACTGTGATCCAATGAAAACCTAACTAAGGTTTTCTAGGAAGGCACAATGACCACCACTATATATACACATAATAAGACTATTATAAGATCAATAAATAAAGCATCTTATGAATTGTCCCTTCAATAATATCATACTCCTAGATATTATCACATCCAAAGGCTTTTAGCCCCTCAATCGCAAGGAAGTAAAATGAACTAAACCAAATGCAGATACATAACAAAAAGTTTTTTAGCACCAGCCAGAGCAACAATTTCCCAGCTGTATTGAGGGAAATATGATGGACCATGAAGCTCAGATCAATGCTTGCACGTAAGATCTGCACACGGAATAAATACTCAGCAAAGATAGCTATCAATCAGGATATGTGGATATCTTCAATTAAAACAAGATGGTGAAACAAAGATGTATAATCGTGAGACTTCTTATGCTCTTGATGCATTCTTTTAGTTGTTGGGGACATTTAAGTTGATTTTGCCCTGTCATTTGTATTTGATGCATGCACGTTGTATTGCACTCTCGTTCTTAAGTTAATAGCAACAAATTCTCTGTTACTTCTGCAAGTATTTCATTGCTTACATGACATCAGAGCTACTGGAAGACATTGTCGCCATCCTTGATAATTAATCGACAAAACTATTTTCCACCTAAATCATTTGCCCTTCCATTCCAATGAATTGCATATAGAAGTTGTGATTAACAATTCCCCTAAAGAGGAAACTGCTATTGAAAAAAAAATTGTTGCATTGACTTTTGTCCATTGAACCAAGGTATAATTTCACAGGCCTCAGGCTGTCCCGAACTGAGCCTTCGGAATGAGGCATGTGTAGTGCGGAGCTCTGCTGAGTGATAAACGCATCGAGTGTAGCAGCGCGCAGTATGCGTTGGCTTGATCGGTGACGCGCGGTGATAGCGCCACACGTGATAAGCAACGATATTGGTGTTAGTGCACCTTTGGGTGGTGGCTCAAACGTAGAGCGTTGGTTGGATATGCAGTGCCAGCGGATCAGAGGATGTTGCCTTTGGAGATTTTGTTATGGACCTCTCGACTTGGAGTTTTCCACGCGTAGCGGTTGGACGCACGGCGGTACGTGTGGGTTAGGGCTAATTCCCCCAGGAATGACCTTAGGTGATTCCAACCGAGTATGGTGACTCGGGGCTAGGCGAGTGAATGCCTAGGCGCCGGCGAATGAGTCTGGGTGGTGCTCTTCGCTACGATGTTCAATCATCAATCGGTCTTCGAACTGGGGGGCGCAAGGCCTTGTCCCTTCAGTGGAGGGGTTTTGTTATGTCGTGCGCATGGAGTCGCAAGACACTTCATGGCACACAAGGCTAAAGCAAAGTTTGTGCCTCTTTTGAAAGTGATAGCTGGTATGGGACGACTATGTGGAATGCACACTTGAAGATGTGCTTGATCAGTTTCCGCTAGGCAGCTGTGCACGAGGTGGTGCGCAGGGCCAATAAAAATGATTCAGCACATACAAAAGTATTGTGGTGCGGCCTTTGGCCATTGGGCTGTTCAGACTGGGCAGTCTGGCGCATTGCGGGTTTGCGAAAAATTCTATGCCCGTGACAAATTGGCATTAGAGCAAAAAGATTCACGGAGACCTTGTTTTTCATTGTGTGCCACACTGAAGAGAACAACGATAGTTTATCTTGGTTACATAATTTTGCACAGCTGGAGTGTGTTTGAACGAGCACAAAAGCAGAATGTTGGCAGAATGTTATGGGACATTTTGTCGATGATAAGCAAAAGTGTAAGGTTGTTGTTCAGTTGTTTAAGGGAACGTAGATGAGCCAAAGATTCCTACCAGTTGTGCGTTAGGCTCACAGGTGAAGCATGGCGTTTGCCTTGTGCATGCAAAGAATGCACGTTGGATTCGGCTGGATGGATTTACACCTTTGAGCATGGGAGACTCAATTAAAACTTGTAGAATCTCTTCCAAGATTATGGGTTAGCGGAGTGTGTTAGAATTCCACCTTGGTACCTGTATTGAGAAAACGAGAGAGAGAGACGAAGAAAAGGATACAAGAGGGGGCTGCGGCTGTCACGATTTCTTCCTTCAGAAATCGTGACCTAATGCTTACACTTAAGTTTACATTGTGGGTCGGGTCGGGTCTGGTGTAATATCTGAATCCGGATACAAATAAAAATACAGGCTTATACATGAATGAACTCGGGTCTGGTACAGGATCCAGACCCGAAAAATTGTTCACCTTTTTCACCCCCCGTCAAGTTGATCATGGTTATGGACCATGCACAACTTGCCTTTAAGCATCCAAAAACAATCCTTTGTTAACCCTTTCGTAAATAGGTCCATAACTTGTCTTTCAGTATTGACGAACTCAGGCTCAATCTCTTTTTCTTCAACTTTCTGTCTCACAAAGTGTTGGTCAATCTCAATGTGCTTAGCACGACTGTGATGTACTGGATTGAATGACATGTTTATAACACTTTGGCATAGCAAGATAGTGTGGGAAATCTTTTCTCCTACTTTAGTTAGTAGATGTCTGATCCATGTGGCTTCGGCAGTAGCAGCAGCCATAGATCTATACTCAGCCTCAGTACTTGATCTAGCGATAGCCTTTTGTTTTCTACTGCTCCAAGAGACTAAATTTCTTCCAATGAAGGCACAATATCTTGATGTAGATCTTCGTTCATCAGGGTCTCCTGCCCAGTCTGCATCACAATATACAGTGAGTCTGTGCGCATCTTTGCCATATGGTTGTGGTGAGTATATCAATTCATCCCCAATAGTCCCTTTTAAATATCTAAGGATCCTCTTGACAGCTTTCATATGTCCAGTACGTGGCGCATGCATAAATTGAGACACTTGATTGACTGAATAAAAATATCAGGTCTAGTGAATGTGAGGTATTGCAACAATCCTATTATGCTTCGATACCTGGTGGGGTCATCACACAGATCTCCATCATGAGCACTAAGTTTTTGATGAAACACACTCGGAGTTCCCATAGGTTTGCAGTCTTTCATGCCTGCCTTGCTGAGAACATCTACGATGTACTTGTGCTGAGTGTCAAGCCATGAGCTTGATTATCAACTTCTACGCCAAGAAAATAGCGCAGAGCTCCAAGATCTTTCATTTTGAACCTCTAACCTAATAAGTCTTTTACTTCTTGGATGTGTGCCGCAGAGTTTCCTGTGATAACAATATCATCGACATAAATTAATAACAGAATGGTCTAAGTCTGACTTCTGAAAATAAACAATGAGTGGTCCAGCATGGAATGCGAAAATCCATGTTTCTGAATCTCTAGTGAGAAGCTATCAAACCAAGATCGAGATGCTTGCTTCAGACCATAGATAGCTCTTTTTAACCTGCACACATGAGTTTTACAATTTTGTTCTTGATATCCAGGGGGTTGCTCCATGTACACTTCCTCCTTCAAGTCCCCATGCAAGAAAGCATTTTTTACATCAAGCTGACTCAACTTCCATCCATGTTCAACAGCCAGAGAAATAATAATTCGAAGTGTTCCTATTCTTACAACCGGACTAAAAGTTTCATCATAGTCTTGCCCTGCTTCTTGAGTGAATCCTTTTGCCACGAGCCTTGCCTTGTATCGTTCAATGGTTCCATCTGGCTTATACTTTATCTTGTAGACCCATTTACATTCGACAACATTTTTGTCAGGTGGTATGGGAACAACTTCCCAGGTTCCACATTCGTGCAATGCTTGCATTTCATCATTCATGGCTTCTACCTACTTGGTAGAAGTGGCTGCCTGGTAGTACATAGTGGGCTCATCTTCCTTATTGAGAGCAGTTAAAAAGAGTTGAAGATCCAAGGAGAAGTTGTTATAGCTAACCCACCTGTCAATGGGATGTCGTATGCGGCTTGATTTTCTGACCTCAAAAGTGTGAGGAGTCGGATTGCTGACTGAGACATGATTTGAATGGCTTGATGTTGTCGGTCTCTGTCTAGAATAAACAATGCCTTTGTATCTGCCCGGTACTTTCTCTGAATTCTGTGGCCCTGACGTCTCAGTGTTCTCAGACATCTCTTCTTCTTGCTGCACGCAATCTGATGAACATGCTTCATTGGAGCCAGCAAAAATTTCTGAACTCAACCAAGGATAGTAAACTTCAGTTGGTATATTCGTTGCATCAGCTCTGTCATCAAAATTTTGTTCATCAAAGACAACATTTCTTGAGATTCTGATACGTTTGTTGGTGGGATCATAACACCTATATCATTTGTAGTCATCTGCGTATCCCACAAACCTACACTTCTGGGTCTTGTCCTGAAACTTGTTTCTCAAGGACCGATCAATATGCACATAGCAAACACATCCAAAAACACGCAGATCATGATAACTAGGATGAGCTCCAAAGAGACAGTGATAAGGAGACTTATTTTCCAGAATGACCATGGGCAATCTATTTATCACATGCACGGCAGAATAAAAAGCTTTTGTCCTTAGGTTGATGGGAAGATTGCTGTCATGAAGCATACTCATGGCACTTTCAACGATATGTCTATGTTTTCGTTCAGCAATCCCATTTTGTTGAGGAGTGTGAGGGCAGAACACCCTTCTTCCTATTCCGTTATTTCGAAGAAAAGAAATAAAATCACGGGATGAGAATTCCCCACCTCCATCACATTGAAAAAATTGAATGGACTCAGAAAATTGATTTTTGACCAAGGAAAGGAAATTTTGAAACAAAGAGAAGACTTTTGACTTATTTTTTATGAAATATATCCAAGTGTATCGAGAATAACTATCAACAAAGATTAGATAATATCTGCTTCCAAACCCAGAGACAATTGAGGCGGGTCCCCACACATCAGAACAAATAATCTCAAAAGGTTTTGAAGCTCTCTTATTAATGGAATAGGCAATACATGACTCTTGCATGAAAGACAACTAGAACATTTATGACTGCTCTCATCCCCATTAAGACTTTCTTTTGGAATGAGATTATTAGAAACAAGTTTCTCAATAAAATGACTCCCACAATGTCCTAACCGACTATGCCATAAGAATGGCTTATTACATTCACAGATACTAAAAACACTGGCAGAAGAGGATGAACACGACTCTAATGAAGGCTTCAAAATAAGGTGAGTAGAGCGAACATCATGACATGGAGCTTCTTCAAAGACATACATGTTGCCTCGTCTCTTTCCTTCAGCGAATGTTTCCCTCGTGCGTAGGTCCTTGACCTGCACACAGAAGGGAGTGAATTCAACTGAAGCATTATTATCATCAATAAGTTTGGAGACGGAGACAATATTTTTCTTAATGTCAAGAGCATGAAGAATGTTAGAAAGAGTAAGAGTGAAATGTGACATAGGAATGACAGTCTTTCCAACATGAGAAACAGGATGGTGGGATCCGTCTCCAGTGACAATCTTACTTTTTCCGAAAAAAGGAACAGGGTTAGAAATTTTACCTGCATCGCCGGTTACATGAGTTGCTGCCCCTGAATCGACAAACCATGTGCCTTCATCACTCTGCTTCAATTTTAACTCTGACAAGGCAGATATCAACAAATCTTTAATCTCTCCACTGTCTCTGGTATTTGTGAACTTTCTTTTGGTTTCTGTCTGTGGACCCTTTCCTTTATTCTCTAGATTATGCCAACAATTCGCCTTGATATGCCCCTTCTTGTTACAAAAAAAGCAAGTAGGAATGGATCTTGGTCCTTGCGCATGAGCTAACATATTTGGAGTAGGAAGCAAACCACGCCCTCCGTGTCCACTTCGCCCTTGTTCTCCTCGTCCTCGTCCCCGTCCTCTACCATAAGTCACTCCTGTGGTCAAAACTTCTTGAGTATTTGGATGATTATGAATTTCTTCAGAGAATCCCTTCAGAGTCATTTCATACTAGATCAATTTGGCTCGTAGCTCATCGAAGGTAGGAAGAACAGGAAGACACAATAGTGATGTAACTATCATATTGTAGTCAGATCCCAATCCACTCAGAGTTTGTTGCACCATGTCATTATCACTAACGACACACCCTATAACTGCAAGTTGGTCTGTGATGACTTTTATCTTGTTCAAATATTCCATGATGGTCATAGAATCTTTTCTTAGCAACTAAAATTCCCTTTTTAGAAAAAACACCCTTGGTTGAGAAACCTGTGAATACGTTTGAACCAGTCGTTCCCAGAGTTGTAGCGTTTTACAGTTGTCAGGAATGGCAACGAGAATCTCTTGAGACAGAGTTGATGTGATGTATGCAACAACTGATTGATCTTTCCTTTCCCAATTGAGAAATTCAACATTTTTGACATACATGATTGAACTCGCTCCTTGATCATTTTTTTCTTCTCTCGAGACAAATTCTGGTGGGACTGAAGTGGTTCCATCCAGGTGACCTAAGAGGCCTTGACTCCTTATGAAAGGAATAATTTGTTTCTTCCAAATCAAGAAATTTGAGGTGTTTAACTTTTCAGAAACAAACTGATTGAGAAAACTTTAAGAAAGGTTTGATTGAGAGTGATAAGAATCCATTGATAATGAGAATCAACAGGAGTATCCACGAAAAATTTTAACCCTCTTTTTTTGGGGGACAGAGGGTCGTAAATTGTCAGAATCGGAGGATGCAGGAACTGATGTTCAACTTGTGAAAACTGATATTTAACGACGTGTCAAAAACACATTCACACGTTAAATATATTTTCAAGCAAATAGTAGAAATAAGAATCAGGAAGGGAACTATATAGTAAACATATATTTGAATGTGCAAGTGCGAGGAGAAGGTTGGACAGAGGAAGATCGAACATACAATAGCAATAAAGGGATGTCAAGCAGGCAATATCAATAAAATGAAATAGGGGTGATTGGTTTGGTGTTTCACGTGAGTCGATTTCAGCGATTCACGTGAAACGCAGCCACTCCTTTTCACGGCCTAGGTTCACATGAACAGGATTCACGTGAACCACAGATTCAAGAGAGAAACAAACCCACTTGAGGTGTGGGTGGACAGAATAATTCAGGAAAGAGAAGAAGAAAGGGGGGGTGAAAAAGAGAAACGAAGAAGAGTAGATAAGGGGAGAAGCAAAAAACCTCAAAATTCCGATTGGATGTCAGAACTCCTGTTTAGAAGAGATGAGGGCTTCAGATTGGGCTGTTGATGGGTTCAGCTGAAGAAGATGAAGAGGACTCGCTGAAGGATCTCGGCCTTTGGTGGTTCGGCTGAAGAAGATGAAGAGGACACGGCTGACTGAAGAAGAGATGAAGACGTGCTTTTCTCCGATTGTCGCACCTGACGAAAACTTTTTCCGGCCCTTAGACAGATCTCGGCTCTGATACCATGTTAGAATTCCACCTTGGTACCTGTATTGAGAAAACGAGAGAGAGAGAGAGACGAAGAAAAGGATACAAGAGGGGGCTGCGGCTGTCAGAAATCGTGACCTAATGGTTGTATTAATACACTTAAGTTTACATTGTGGGTCGGGTCGGGTCTGGTGTAATATCCGAACCTGGATACAAAAAAAAATACAGGCTTATACATGAATGAACTCGGGTCTGGTACAGGATCCAGACCCGAAACACTGCTCACCTTTTTCAGAGTGCCCATGATGAGCAAAGATGTTCATTGCTTTAGTCCCTTAAGTTGAGAGTTTCTCTATGGATTGTGTGTGTTGAAAAGTTGTGGTTCGTGGCTCGTCGGTTTGGTTCCTGTGGAAACGTTTGTTGGCTCTGGAAGAGAGTTACAGCGTTAGGCGGTGTTGCCTTTTGTGTAGACGAGTGCCCAGAAAGACGCTTTGATGGACCGCTTTGAGGTATTACGCAAGTAAGCGTCCCCTACGTGAGGACTAGTTTGGACCATTGGAAAACCGCAAGTTGGTGCCTAAGAGAATTGATATTTTATGGCACGCGTTGGTGGTCATGCTTATCTGCGTGCACCACGGAGGGTTTGAAATTATCCTTGCAGGGGTTGGAACGCACCCCAGCCATGAGCACGAAGACGACAAGTTTGTCGTGCGGGCGAGGATGACCTGCTTGAGTTTGGGACTTCACTGGGGTTCCACGAGCAAATGATGTTCGATGTTGATGCAGCAAATGACCACTGTCTAAGTGATTGGAGGCACGTTAAGGTATGAGACTTGGCATGTTAAAGGTTGCGGCGATGGTGGATGAAAACCAAAACAAGTTGTGGAGGGTAAAGAAAAGAGTAAACCAAAGATGAATCTAAAGAGAAATTGGCATATCAATTAAGACTGTGTTCTTACTTGCACCGACATTGTCGAGAACGACAATGGTTTGGGTGGGGGAGAATGTCCCGGACTGAGCCTTCGGAATGAGGCATGTATAGTGTGGAGCTCTGTTGAGTGATAAACGCATCGAGTGTAGCAGCGCGCAATATGTGTTGACTTGATTGGTAACGCGCGGTGATAGCGCCACGCGCGATAAGCAACGATATTGGTGTTAGTGCACCTTTAGGTGGTGGCTCAAACGTAGAGCGTTGGTTGGATATGCAGTGCCAGCAGATCAGAGGATGTTGCCTTTGGAGATTTTGTTATGGACCTCTCGACTTGGAGTTTCCCACGCGTAGCGGTTGGACGCACGGGGGTGCGTGTGGGTTATGGCTAATTCTCCCATGAATGACCTTAGGTGATTCCAACCGAGTATGGTGACTCGGGGCTAGGCGAGTGAATACCTAGGCGCCGACGAATGAGTCTGGGTGGTGCGCTTCGCTATGGTGTTCAATCATCAATTGGTCTTCGGACTGGGGGCCGCAAGGCCTTGTCCCTTTAGTGATGGGGTTTTGCTATGTCGTGGGCATAGAGCCGCAAGACACTTCATGGCACGCAAAGCTAAGGCAAAGATTGTGCCTCTTTCGAAAGTGATAGCTGGTATGGGACAGCTATGCACTAAGCGGTATAGATTATGTGAAATGCGCACTTGAAGATGTGTTTGATCAACTTCCGCTAGGCAGTTATGCACGATGTGGTGTGCAGGGCCAATGAAAATGATTCAGCACATAGAAAAGTGTTGTGGTGCGGCCTTTGGCCGTTGGGCTGTTCAGACTGGGCAGTCTGGCGCGTTGCGGGTTTGCGAAAAATTCTATGTTCGTGACACAGGCAATCATTTAGTTTAAAAGGCTAAACCCCCGTCATACCAATGCGTATTTTTCTCCTTAAAATTCCCTTTAAATGAGCTGGCTTTGTCATTTGATTATATCTTTGCTTCCCAAACACATTTCAGGAAAAGAAAGAAAAAGCTTACCCATCACACTTCCGATCAAATACACCATGAGAAGAACTATTCTAGAGTAAATTCATACTACTAGAATAAAAAAAATGAACAGGAAAAACATGAGAATACTACTAGCTCAAGCTTTTTATATGGTACTATGTAATTATTAATTACTTAAGTTAAATGTAATAACAGGATATAAGCTTAAGACTCAACTGGATTAATAACACTTAAAGGGTAATGGAACGTGTGCAACCTAAATAAGGTTGTCTTCATAAACAAACTTTTTACTTAAATGTGATTGATTCTTCACAAACAAACCTTTCTCTTAAGGATGGCAGTGGACCGGGGCGGGGGACAAGGTCTCCACACCCCGCCCCGTCTCAAAATCCTGCCCTCCATCCCCGCACGGGTCTTGATTTTAACCTTCATCCCCATTTTATGTCCTCCATCCCCGGTCCAAACGGGGCGAGGCGAGGTGGGCCCCCGTTTCCCCTTGGTCCACTACCATCCCTAAAGAAGGATCCGGGACGGGACGGGGCGGGCAGGACAAGGCGGGGATTGGAGATAGGGACGGGGCAGGGTGGAGAAAAGCGTAAGTCCATCCCACAAGCGTTATTATTTTAACCTCCATCCCCGTTTCACGTCCTCCATTCCTACTCCAAACGGGGCGAGGCGAGGTGGGGCAGGGCCCCGCACCTTCCCCCGGTCCACTGCCATCCCTACTTTCTCTTCCCAACCAATGCACAAAATAGTAAAGCAAAAATAGTGTAGATTTAGGGGTTTGGGCAACACAAAACCTTTCCCATTGATCTAAAGCCTTATTTTCACGCTAAGGTCTCTGTATCTGGGCTTGACTACATGTAGACAAATTTAAACACCAGAATCAATCAAGAACATTGGGAAAAAGTGATTGACTCTCTCTAAGCATTTTCTTTGAAATAAGACCACAAACTACACACCGACAATGGAATTCTTTATGAAGCCACAATTTTATCCTCAACCAAGGGTATTTTCGAAATGTAATTATGCTTAATGTAAGCTCACAGACTGCCAATTAGTTTCTTTTTGTTGCTGATTAATCCTGACTTGCTGAGGTTGGCTGCTTTTTCCTACAGTTAATACGATTTGCAGAGGAAGGAGGTCACCGAGGACAAGGAGAGCTACTATGGTGGAAGATACTCCCAGTGTTTAAAATGTTTAGCGCAACCATCTTCCCTACCATCTTCTAATTAGATGGGACTCGTGCGGAAACAAGTACGCGTGGTTTTATGCGCTTCCACATGCTTTATGTAATTTAAAGTAGCCATAAGGGTCGATATTCCACATATGCGAACCAGTTACAAACGAGGGTAGGCAACAACAGCAGATTCGGGACCAATTTATTACAGGTTTCTCGTAAATTTGATCATTAGAAGCAAACGAACGGCGGCCCCAATAAGCCCACACAACTTGACGCGGTGCATATATGAGAATAATGGAAGAAAGCCCTAGCGTCACCATGATAAAAATCCAAGAGCTTCCCACCAACATTTTTCCTTTAACGATAACAAGAGAAACGATCCGATACCATAAATTCAAAAGCACAAACTCATTAGGAGAAGAGAATGGGAGATGGAATAGACTGAGAAGAAGAAAAGGACCAACCTTGAAATCAGAAGCAGCTTCGATGGAATGGCTGTTGAACCTAAGGGTAAGGCAGCAGAGGTGACTTTTTTTTGGATCCCAAATGTAGAGGTGCGGTGAGTTTAAATTCCAGGCCATGAAGTTTAAAGGAAGGCGCGGAGAGGAAGGAAGGTGAGGGGACGGGGATCGTGATCTGCACACGAAGACAGAGTGGCTTTGCAACGGCACCCATTCTTCTTCTTGGTCGTCGTCGTCGTCGTCCCTCAGGCTGATGTGAAGTCCAGCCGATGCCTGGAGTGGGATTTTCCGTTCCATGCTCTCTCTCTCTCTCTCTCTCTCTCTCTCTCTCTCTCTCTCTCCAATTTGGGGGAGGGGTGAGCGTAAAAGGGCGGGAGACTGGGGCACAGCACAGATGCGTGCGTGAGGGCCAGTTGAAGGCTTCACGCTGGGTGGTGTAGTATCACTGCCTATGTAGTTATGAACAAGTCGGATAGGAAGCGACAGGGTGGTATATGTTCGCCCCAAGATGATTCACTGAATTCCACGTTTGTGTTCGGGGGATCGAATGAGCGCCACTTATTCATGCACAAGGGGCTCGTATTCCTGTGTATGTTGACATACTTTGCATCGGACTCTAGTGTTGTTGCAAAGACTTAATCCCTCTTACTTGCTTTTCTTGTCCTGAAATGGCGGTTCGAGGAAATGACAAAAATATCCTCTATTCAAAAGTTGTGAAACAACGGGTCGATAAAAGAACAAAAAAGTCCTCCATCCAGAAAGTTTAATGTTAACCATTTAAAGTGGAGACGGAGACGTTCCATATTCATTAAACTCTTGTGTCATCTGCTGTAACAGTTGCTCCCATTATCAACCCAAACTTTGTCTTCGTCTCCGATCGAGATTTCTGCCTTGTTTTTTATCCTGTTGTACAAGACACTGTCGCCTTCTCGTGTCTGCCTTGTGTTACAAAACATTCCAATGTCTTCTTTTATTTGTCGTTGTTGTTAGGCATTATGGAAGAAAGCAATGATGCACAAACATTCCAACCAGTGCCATTAAGGCAGCGTGAGTAGCTTTTCATCTCATCATGCTATCGATCAAGAAGGCATGTCGTCTTATGTGCCATTAAGGCATTGTTTGGTTATTGCAGGTAGATCATGTCCTTACGATGGTTGGAAACTTATCGATATTTGTAAGACGCTGGGAATAGTTGACAAGAATGCTTGTTTACAAATGCTAGGAAGAGCCTCTACCCCATCAGGTATCCTACATTAACTCATCATATGCATTGTATCTCAAACCGCTGTATTAGTAACAGACTCTCGTTTTTGCGAGATACATTTTTGTTAGTTAATATCGATTTGTTTGCTATTATGCTCAAGTTCTTCCTTATCGATTTGTAATTTATTGTGCGATATATTTATCGACCTTTTAGATAGTATGGTTTTGTATCGTCGAGTTTTAAGTTATTATGTTGAACTTTCGTATCGATTTTCAATATCTTACAAATCGCTATACATATCGTTTTGTAAGATATTATATGTTTTATAATATGTATTTATAAGATATTTGTACACAAACTTTGAAAATGTGTGGATGCAGAAACACATCGTTACACGCCTGGCGGGGCGATTTTCGCATGCATATCGCTGCTATCTCAGCGACTTCTATTGAACTCGCTTTAGTGCCTCGCGTTATCGTCAACACACATGTAGGACATGTGTATTTTATTGGCATGGTAAGCGACAAGTCGAAGCTCAGTATAAGCAAACATCAAACCGCACTTGCTTTGATACTTTCATTCATTAAATCGCTGCTTTGACTTGCTTAACCCTAGTGGTATCCGTTGTTATATGCATCCTGATTAAATCGTAGTAAACCTATGTCGCTTGCTAACGCAAATTGATATATTGCTTACAAAACATTCCACTGTCTTCTTTTATTTGTCGTTGTTGTTAGGCATTATGGAAGAAAGCAATGATGCACAAACATTCCAACCAGTGCCATTAAGGCAGCGTGAGTAGCTTTTCATCTCATCATGCTATCGATGAAGAAGGCATGTCGTCTTGTGTGCCATTAAGGCATTGTTTGGTTATTGCAGGTAGATCATGTCCTTACGATGGTTGGAAACTTATCGATATTTGTAAGACGCTGGGAACAGTTGACAAGAATGCTTGTTTACAAATGCTAGGAAGAGCCTCTACCCCATCAGGTATCCTACATTAACTCATCATATGCATTGTATCTCAAACCGCTGTATTAGTAACAGACTCCCGTTTTTGCGAGATACATTTTTGTTAGTTAATATCGATTTGTTTGCTATTATGCTCAAGTTCTTTCTTATCGATTTGTAATTTATTGTGCGATATATTTATCGACCTTTTAGATAGTATGGTTTTGTATCATCGAGTTTTAAGTTATTATGTTGAACTTCCGTATCGATTTTCAATATCTTACAAATCGCTATACATATCGTTTTGTAAGATATTATATGTTTTGTAATATGTATTTGTAAGATATTTGTACACAGACTTTGAAAATGTGTGGATGCAGAAACACATCGTTACACGCCTGGCGGGGCGATTTTCGCATGCATATTGCTGCTATCTCAGCGACTTCTATTGAAATCGCTTTAGAGCCTCGCATTATCGTCAACACACATGTAGGACATGTGTATTTTATTGGCATGGTAAGCGACAAGTCGATGCTCAGTATAAGCAAACATCAAACCGCACTTGCTTTGATACTTTCATTCATTAAATCGCTGCTTTGACTTGCTTAACCCTAGTGGTATCCGTTGTTATATGCATCCTGATTAAATTGTAGTAAACCTATGTCGCTTGCTAACGCAAATTGATATATTGCTTACAAAACATTCCATTGTCTTCTTTTATTTGTCGTTGTTGTTAGGCATTATGGAAGAAAGCAATGATGCACAAACATTCCAACCAGTGCCATTAAGGCAACGTGAGTAGCTTTTCATCTCATCATGCTATCAATGAAGAAGGCATGTCGTCTTGTGTGCCATTAAGGCATTGTTTGGTTATTGCAGGTAGATCATGTCCTTACGATGGTTGGAAACTTATCGATATTTGTAAGACGCTGGGAACAGTTGACAAGAATGCTTGTTTACAAATGCTAGGAAGGGCCTCTACCCCATCAGGTATCCTACATTAACTCATCATATGCATTGTATCTCAAACCGCTGTATTAGTAACAGACTCCCGTTTTTGTGAGATACATTTTTGTTAGTTAATATCGATTTGTTTGTTATTTTGTTGCAAACACAAATTAATATATTGCTTAAAACATTGTTGAGCTTATCATCAGGTTGTAATAAAGATAATGTAGCTCAATCAATCGAAAGATCTGGAGAATTGAATATCTATACTTATGACGCAACTGAAGAATTGAACATCTGCACTAATGATGCACATGAAAAGAAGGGTGCAGGCATTAGACCCACTCTTGACTTGAATGTTCCAGTGGAAGAAATGAAATTCAATGTTGAGGTAGACTACCATGACAATGCACATAATAAAGGTGTAGGCACCGGGAATGTACACGGAAGTACACTTGACTTGAATGTTCCAAGAGAAGAAATGCAATTCAGTAATGAGGTAGATTTTGATGTCAGTACACTTAATAAAACTGTAGGAACTGAGAATGTACATGGAATTACACTTGACTATGTTCCTGTAGAAGGAATGTAGTTTAATAACGAGGAAGATGCATATAAATTTTACAATGAGTATGTCTTAAAAGTTGGCTTCAGTGTGAGAAGGTTTTCTTGGTCAAAAAATGCCCAGGGTGTCTTGGTTAGAAAGACATATGTCTGTTCCAAGCAAGGTTGGAAGAAATCAATGGGAAACCCAACAAGGAGCATGCCAGAATCAAGATGTGAATGTTAGGCGAGATTGGTTTTGAGAAGACATCCGAATGGGAAATTTGTCGTGCGTACTTTAATCAGTGATCATAATCATGATTTATCTGCATCATTTATGACTCCTATGCTAAGGTCACATCGTAAAGTAACTGTAGCGCATGCTGCAATGGCTGAAATAGCCGATAGCGCCGGCATTGCACAAATGAAGACATACAATTTGTTTACCCGCATAGATGGTGGTCGCAAAAATGTGTCATTCACACCTTTGGATCTAAGAAACCACTTGAGAAGGAAGATGACAGATAACATGAAGAACGGAGAAATATGTTGTTTGGTTCGTTACTTACAGAATAAATCAAGCAATGAACATGGTTTCTTTAGTGCAATGCAAGTGGACGAAGATGGATATGCTGTGAATATGTTTTGGGCAGATTCAAAGTCTAGAGTAGATTATGAATGCTTCAATGATGTGCTTGTGTTTGATACTACAGTAAAGATTAATACTGAACATTGGTCATTTGCGCAGTTTGTGGGAGTGAACCATCACGCACAGAGTTGTATATTAGGCGGTGCTTTTGTGTATGACCAGACCAAGGAAAGCTTTGAGTGGTTGTTCAGAGTATTTACACAGGCAATGAACGGGAAGCATCCTGAAACTGTACTTACAGATGGTGATCACGCAATTGCGGCTGCAGTGCTTCATGTGTGGCCAGATGCACATCATCGCCTATGTTTGTGGCATATCTTTCAAAATGCAGCAAAGAATATAGGACACATATTTAATCAGAATACAGGGTTTGACAAAACGTTTACAAGGTGTGTACTTCATAGCGTAGATGAGGTCACTTTTAAGTCAGATTGGGACAAAATGATTAAGACATACGACCTTACTGATTGTCTGTGGTTACAAAATTTATATGCAGAAAAAGAGAAGTGGGCATTGGCATATGAAAGACAATACTTTTGTGCAGATATGATAAGCACACAAAGAGCCGAATCTATGCATGCCACCCTGAAGAAAACCCTGTATTCATGTTTAACAATGTTTCATTTCATGGAACAATATGAATTATTTGTAGACGGTCTAAGACAGAATGAGCTTGAAGAAGACGTGAAATGCTTCAATACACGACCTCTAACTTTTGGCATGCAAATATTGATTCGACCTGTAACTCTGTATACACTAATTGTATTTGAATAGATCAAGAAAGAGGTGTTGCATGTCATGAATTGCAAAATAGAAAGACTCGTGCAAACCGAGAATATGCACAAATACCATATTTTTTGTCAGAGCGAAAAGCATCAGGAAAGGCAAGAAGCACATGTCACGTACAATGTTGACAACGAAAGGGTAGAATGTTCATGCAAAATGTATGAATTCAAAGGTATTCTATGTTGTCATGCATTAAAGGCACTCAATCAAGAGAAGATACAAGAAATACCTAAGTCTTACCTAATGCGAAGATGGAAGAGACGCGCAAAGATTGAAATGCTCGTTATGGACAATGCGAGTAAATCTGGTGTTGACCAGAAGCGCCACATAGCCTCTCGTTACCAACAACTATGTAGGTCATTCATGCATGTTGCTGATTTGGCATCGAGAAGTGAAGAATGCTATATATCTGTGAGAAAAGCTGCAATGGAGTTACTTGAAAACGTGGAGTCAATTCACCTTAAGTCCGTTGCAGTGAATGAATACCAGCCGAAGATAATGGGATCGAACACCGCAGGTGAAAATCATGTTTCGCTTGATACTCCAAAGAAGTTGCGTCGAAGCGTAAACATTATCTTCAACAAGTCAGTAGTGAACGTTGTTGATTATGATGGACATATTCATGAAGCGAAGGGTATCAAAAGAAAACCTGCCTCTGATCGCAGTCATCGGAGGTCAAAGGGTGCACTAGAATTGGTTGGCAAGAAAAGGACTAAGAAACAACCAACCTGTAATAAAAAACAATAAAGCCCTTCGAATGAACATGTATTTTTGACATTATATTGCTTCCCATTACGTGAAGCTTGTCAATATCTAACTCGTGTAATGTCCAACATGCAGCAATACCCTACAGAAGTACCAGCAAACGTTGAAACCTTCATTCCTCCCGACCAGATTTCCGAAAAGGATCGCTTCAGTTTTACAAGTCTATTGGTATGTAATCAATGTGGTGAGGAGGTATGCATTTCTTGTGAAACTTAATGCACTGTCTTATATTTTCTCTATCATGACAGACTCTGATGCATTCGACAGATGGGTATGGGACGCAGGAATCTCGTGTGGGCTATTAGTTTAGTTGTCATGCCTCTTTGCATAACCCGATTGCAACATTGTCGGATTTGTTACGAGTTTATAGTGATTTCTCATCGACGACTTGCGGTCCGTGCTTGTGTTTTTTCGATTTGTGATTATCGTTGAATAGCGATCTGTGTCATCGCAGCATAGTGATGTGTGGGTATTGTTCGAATGTCAATCTAAGCGGGCTGAGAAAGGTTGTTCAAGTAAGTTTTTATGGGGCATTGATCAAGGTTGCGATTCATTTTATGATCTGAGTTTGCTATCACCACGGAAATGAAATCTTATTTAGATCATGAAATGAAACGCAACCATGATCAATGCCCCAAAAGAGCTTACTTGAACAACCCCTCAGATAACGCTTAGAGTGACAGTCGAACAATACCCCAAATCATTATGTTGCGGTGCCAAATATCGCTATTCGACGATAACCAAAAAATCGCCATTAAGTTATGTCATGAACCAGCAGAAGCCACAAATCGCTATTTAGCGATTAAAGCAAAAAAATCGCTATTTAGCGATTAAAGCAAAAATACAAGCACGGGCCGCAGGTCGTCGATGACAGATCACTATAAACTCGTAACAAATCCGACAATGTTGAAATCTGGTCAATTTACCAACGTTAGTTGGTAAAGCTATGATTGTAAATAAAAGGCGTCGATTCAACTTCTTCTGCAACAATTCTTTCGTTTTCCCAACACCTCCAATTGTTATCTTGTGAAAACTTTTAGCCATATGTTGTAAATAAAAGGCTAATCAATGTGTCGTTTCTCTTCCTCACTTCATTTCTTAATTGGTAAGTAAACCTCTTCGTCTGTTACAGAGTGAGCTTTGTTCGCTTTAACAGTGGATGTGCAAGTGTGAGGGGTACTCCACAATTTGTCACAATCGCTTTGGAGTTCTTAACGTGGGTTCGTTCAGATCCCTCTGGTTTTTATCAATAAACGTTGATTATCGCTTTATACTAGTATCGTTTAACACCGCAACTCGATGTTAACTAACACCGCTACGTGCTACCGCGATGTAGGCCGTGAACAATAATTTAATGAGTTCTGACGTCATAATTGACATCAGTGAATAGCGTAAGTAGAAAAGCTACCGCCATCAGAGAAGATCGATGCGACAAAATCACTATTGATGATCATAAGTAAACTGTAAGTAGATTGCAATCGCGCAATAGTATGCCGGCCAACCAAAATCGCTACGATATTGTTCTCTGCCAGAAGTCGCTCATTTGCGAGGATTTCAATTCATGAGGTCAACAACGCAAACGGCAATGGCTTGTCCCTTTGTAAACGTTGTAAGTCAACAAGGATTTGCGGTGTTAAATGATACTAGTATAAAGCGACAATGAACGTTTTTAAAAAAATGACAACGACTACGATATTTGGCATGAATATATCGCTGTATCCATGTTTGATAATCAATTAAGTAATCGTCAAAGATTATTCATACCTGGAAAACGGGTTTGTTCGTGTCGGGTCAATCTCCCATTGAACCATTGTTATAATATGTAGTCGAAACAACGATTTTTTAATTATTTAAAACCCAATCATTTAAGTTGTGGGTTGTCTTCGATAAAGGGCGGTATTCGAAACGACGATTTTTAATTATTTAAAACACAATCATATAATTAACGGGTTTTTTTCGAAAAAGGGCGGCATGGTGAAAGACGAATTTTTTATTATTTAAAACGCAATCATTTAATTTGCAAACGTTTATCGAGCAACGACAGCATGTGAAATGACATATTATTAATTATTTAAAACGCAATCATCTAGTTTGCAAAAGGGCGGCATGTTAAAGGACGTTTCCTTTATATTTGACTAACGACGTCGATTCCGTATCAGCGTTGCAAATGTGGCATTGATATCGTCGTCTAGGCATGGCGCCGAAGAAGAGGACTATGACAACAATACGACCAGGCATGGCGCCGAAGAAGAGGACGATGGGAGCAGTACGACCAGTCATGGCGCCAAAGGAGAGGACGATTGGAGCAATACGACCAATCATGGCGCCAAAGGAGAGCACGATGGGAGCAATACGACTAGCCACGGCGCTGACGAAGAAGACAACCACTCCCACAGTACCAGCTTCACCGCTTAAGACGTATAATTTTGCCTTTTCATGTCGTATTTCGTCTTTTGTTGTTTACTGTAGAAAATAATTTGAACAGCGAATTCTAAATACTACGCTAATGGTGCACTCAGTGCAACATCCATAGATAAAGGTGGGCGGCAACTCCCTAACGAGGTCCTAGATGACATCGAGCATATGCAAGATGAATTTGCAGACGGGAACACTATCAGTAATTTTGTACGTACGCAACCACTATCATTTACTAGGTCTTCGGTTTGTATGTTTTGAAGTTTGTAAATTTTTGCAACCAGACAATGTGTGATTTTGTCAATTATATTCAAAGCAACGCAACGAGCAATACAGTACTCATCATCACCCCTTATTTCATGGTATGTGTGGTCTGCCATTGTTTTATTTGCTTTTATGACTTACTCAATTTTTTTGCTGGTTAAACCTTACTATTCCGTGCAACAGATGTACGTCCAGCGAAAACCATACACCAGTAGATTCGCAGATGCACTACCTTGTTGGAACAACGGTGAAGAGTTCATAGAATTTGCGAATTTTGATAAGGTAAGTTAACAAACCTCTTCTCCAAGGTTTAGTCGTTACATCCCCATCAGGATTTGTCTATAGAATTATAAATTATTGTATCGATTCGCAGATTTTACTTCCTACGCTGTGGCAAACTCCAGAACATTGGGTCTTATACGAGATGAATTTTGTGGAAAAACAACTATGGTGCTACAACTCATTGGACTGCCACAGTAGTGTAGAACGTGACGCTATGCATTTGGTAAGCTTCTGCCCATAGGTGAAGCGTAGCTATTTCTGGTGGACCGGACTGTACTATATTTTCCCTTTATCACAGGCGGGATTCCTGAAGGACTATTTGGGTGTCGATATTTCCGAGTGGATGTTGCTCTGTGCTGACGATGCTCCTGTACAAACTAATGGAATCGATTATGGCATATTCGTAATGAAGCACATTGAAGCAATATACAAAGGAGAAGAAGTTGTTTTCATCGCTATATGAACTTTGCATCCGCTGATATTGGGGATTCCTGTTATATATTGGTTTCACATTACATATTTTTGTTGCAGGAAGATATACCAGATTTACGCTAGGAAATATGCGGAAATTTGATTGAGTTCAAAAAGAACGGGAGACAAAATATGTAATGTGAAACCTATCGATTGCTCTCTCTGTACAACCTAACGAGCTCCGCCATCACCGTTGTCGCCCAACTACGGCTGTGCAGTCGCAACATGGTGAGGAGCGGTCGGCGTAGGTGAAGTTGGTTGACGTGGAGCTGCCAGCGGTGCAGTCGCGGGCACTTAATTGTGTGGAAATGGATTACCGCGATTCCTAAATGTAATGTTTTTCTTCGGTAATTAAAAATAATGTACAACGAAAGATATTTTGTTGTTGTTCCGAAATCGTTGTATAGCTCGCAACCCGTGAACGAAATGTGTGGAAATGGATTACCGCGATTTCTAGTAACCGTACGACCAAAAAATATTTCTACAATATAACCCACCCGCTACGTGCTACCGTGATTTGAACTACCAGGTCCCATCGCATTGATTAGTTTTGAGAATAGCTCTCTGACATGCCATTGTTAAAATTCATTAATGCAGAGGGTATTTTATGTGAGATTTGGTCTTTGTTTATTAAAACAGTCGTATTAATTTGAAAACTGACGTAGGGTGATAGGACGTTTCATTAATATATGAATGACACATCGCACAGGTTAAGGATGTGTTCCATTTTGCTTCGCGAATAAGGAACCGACAAACCGACAATTCCTGCAAAAGCAACTTGTTCTTGAATCGAGTGTATAGGCGCTTCGACGCGGTTGTTGTATCGATGTAGACTTTTTTCATATGTATGCAATATCATAATTAAAGTAAATAGTTGTTTGAAATTAAAAATATTTACAAATTCTTACACAACATTTCATGGTAGTAGTAGTGTAGCTGACGTTAGACCACCATTTGTGAACAACAAATCGACATTTTTGGCTTCACCGCATTCATCTTGAGTCTCTTCTGCGATTTTCATTCTGTGCGTGTCAGCAATAAAGCCATGTTTACACATCAAACATTTCATAACGATGTTGACTATTATCATTTCGAACATTACAAGGCTTCGTTCATTGCATACATCGCTATCTATTTCTGCGACTGTCAATCATGCGTGTTGGGCACTGCTGGTCGCTGCCTTTTACATCCTCGTGGCGGCTCTACTAGTTTTGCCTCCGCAATTAGGAAGGACGTCAATATTTGGCAGAGTTCTTCACGGAATCCAGGTATATCAACCTGCAAAAAAAAATTTGTAATGTGGAATCAATAGACATGCATTTAATGACTAATAACATAGGACAAGAAATGGCATACAACGTCGAAACGGGGTTCTGCACCATTGTATATCGCTTCAATGTACTTCATTACAAATACGCCACAATCAACACTATTATCTTGTAATGGAGCATGGTATGTCGTGCGATAGATCCACTCGCTAACATCGACTCCCAAAATGGCTTTGACGAAACCGATCTAAGAATAATGCGACATAAAGTAAATTCATGACCCCAGTACATGACACGGTACTCATAAAGATAGAATCTTATGAGATGGGAAATGTCTAGCCGTAAACCACTGTCAACTTCCAAAGAATTGTAACACCAGAGTTGTTTTTCGTGTAAATTCATCATGTATAAGACCCAATGCTTTTCTGATTGCCAGAGTGTAGGAATCCATATCTGCAAATGAATCAAAAAAATGATGTTAGCACTGTCATGATGTAACCTTGCATTCTAGGTTTGTTTGCTTACATTTTCACTTGACAAAAGGTCTCTGCAATGATTACCGTTAACCCAATAAGGTAGGCCGCCTTTAAATCCACTGGAATATGGCAAACGGCGTAAGATCGTCTGCATATCGAAACATTGCTAACAACAAGGTTAACATACGAATCAATCAGACTTAATCAATAACCAAAAGCAACGTAAAATACAACTGATATACCATGAAATACGGGCTGACGATGCTTATAGTCTGGCTTGGTGCGTTGCTTTTAATATAACTGACGAAATCGAATATAGTCTGTTTGAAGCAAATATGGTGTTGTTAACGCACGTACACATGGCTTACGTATATAGACAACTCCTACAAGTTTCATACGAACAAAATTACTGATCATGTTGCATTCTAAGAATTCTTTGCGCATTCGTTTGATGTCCTCCGCGAGTGATTGACTAAGTTTTCGCTCAACTTCGTCGGTGGATGTACTACTGAAATGAATACGGACATTGCAATGAACGATATGAAAATTACATTACATAGTACACAACACAAACCGCAAATAACGGCTTCAAAGACACGGATTTTGTTGAAAATGGAGACGATGTGAAGACAATATACGCATGATTCGCCATTGTTGGTCGTGTAGTTGTCTTCGTCTGCCTCACCAACCACAATTTTCTATGTTCGGGGGGGGGGGAGGGGGGAGGGGGGAGGGGGGGAGTCTAGGTTTATGAAGGAACCATCGGTTTGATTGTTGCTGATTCACGAAGTTGAAGATAATCACACCGTCGAGTACTTGTGCAATTATTTATGACCAAAAAGTTCTACTACTCAACCAACATGATCAATGAATAATGTACGACAAATCCAAAATTTATCGAAGACAACCCGCAACTTAAATGATTGGGTTTTAAATATTTAAAAAACCGTCGTTTCGACTTCATATTATAACAATGGTTCAATGGGAGATTGACCCGACCCGAACAAACCCATTTTCCAGGTATGAATAATCTTTGACGATTACTCAATTGATTATCAAACATGGATACAGTGATATATTCATGCCAAATATTGTATCCGTTGTCGGTTTTTTAAAAACGTTCATTGTCGCTTTATACTAGTATCATTTAACACCGCAAATCCTTGTTGACTTACAACATTTACAAAGGGTCAAGCCATTGCCGTTTGCGTCGTTGACCTCATGAGTTGAAATCCTCGCAAATGAGCGACTTCTGGCAGAGATCAATATCGTACCGATTTTGGCTGGCCGACATACTATTGCGCGATTGCAATCTACTTACAGTTTACTTATGATCATCAGTAGCGATTTCGTCGCATCGATCTTCTCTGATCGCTATTCATTGATGTCAATTACAACATCAGAACTCGTTAAATTATTGTTCAGACAAATACAACGATTGCTGGGCAGAAATGCTCTATCATAACGATGGCGACCTTATTCAATTCAATGCCACGCGATTTCGTCAGACAGACATCTATCTTCGATTAAAATTTATTTATTTACGAGAGCCACAGACGAAATGTGTCTGTTACATGTAATAATAAAGAATTAAACAATAAAAGAATGTCAAGTTACGACAATTAATTATACAATTACAACAAATAGCTATCGTGATAAAAAAGAATGCCCACGGTTTATTACTAAGCACTTGACGAATCAGATGAAATATCATACACTTGTCTCTCTGTTTTTATTGGTGGACCCTCTATCCTGGGTGGCCTCTGGGTTGCGTGCATCATACTAAAAAAGCTGGTCATCATCTCCACAACTGAGTTCAATTGTATCCCCATATCGCTAACTTCTGTCCTTAATTTCTTATTCTCCCTCTCCATAAGATCGAACCTTGAGGGAGAGACAATGTGTTCTTTTGTAGAAATTGTTCGCTCCTCATCGCGCTTTGTTGGTGAGGGCATCGTTGTTGTAACAGAAGAGAGACGACGTTTTCGTTGTAGAGGCTGGGCTGGAACATGAGAGGGGGCAATTGGGATGCATGGGTTCCCAATTTTATCAATGGACAGATTTTGGCGCATTGGTTCCCAATAGCGTTCGAAATAGAAGGGATCAAATTGTCGTCCGTTAGAATCATAGATACGGCAGAGACACCACCCAAGTTCCAAATGAATAATTCATCCCTGTAGAGTTCGCGCCAATCCACGTTCCTGCACCCATCACTATTCAACTTCCTTCTCACTTCCAAAGGCATATTTGGTATGGACTGCCCTAAGCCAGATTGTAGGAGAACTTGACTACCATGCTGCAACTCGGCTTCATAATTGCAAAACAACCACAAATCGCGGTCAGACAATCTAGCAGCCTCTGCAACAACGTCTTGGTCATCGACCTCCCCATCTCTATAAGGTCTCCACAAAACCTGTACATTGCTAATTCTTTTCAATAACGAGTGACAAATATATTACAATTTACTTAAGCATGATATGGCGACAACAATATGTACTACGAAAAATATTCCTGCAATGATGATTACTTAAGAAAGCTAAACATTACAACGATTTATAATACTCAATGATAAATACACAATTTTAGAACGTCTACCTCATTCAGTTGCAGCCCATCTAAAATGGACTTAGCATTATGCACTGTGACGTTTATTCTAGCCCACTGACTGATCTTTGGAAAACCACAACTCGCAGAGGCAGCACGTGGACGCAATGGGATAATATGTTCCCACGCCCAAGCCTAACAAAAATAATATTATTAGTAATACTACAACCTTCAATGAAATTAGTCTACAATTACTAACTATGCAATCAACAAATACCTGAACAAATGACCAAAATCCCCCAACTATTTTCGTACCATTACTCGCACGGTAGAGTTGACTGTACAAGTGTGCGAGCATAGTGGCACCCCAGGCATAGTTGTCGACTTCGTCTAAGTCTGCCAGGTACTGCAGCCACATGGAACTTATTCTCGAACCAGAACAATCAGAAAATAATGTAAGAGCAAAAAAATAAAGAAGAAAGTCGCGCAACTCTTGGTCAACTGTTTCAGATGCACAAGTAGCGGAGCGACCTTCCCATTTATTACGGATAAATGACACTTTCATTGATGTGGACTTCATTCCACCAGAAATATATTGACTACATTCGTCCGTCGACATTCCCAAAAGGGTCGTGCATTCTTCCCTTGCGTTATAGTTTGAATGCCGTAATAGGACAACACTGCCATCGCACTTAAGGCCAGTGATCCTCGCCACATCTTTTAGAGTCATGGTCATCTCAAAAGAATCAAACTGGAATGTGTTAGTCTTATCATTCCACTTATTTACCAGGTGGGTCATGGTATTCCAGCAAGTTTCAAAATATTGCTGGTCCAAAAGGGCACCGAAGTGCATATTTCGTAATCGGTCCTTCTGATATGCACTCAGCTGACCATACCATGACAGAACTACAGGCCATTGACACCGGCCTCCGAGCTTTTCACCTGGTGCTCTCCTTCTCCTGTGACCTCCCTGTAACAAAAAATAACATATTATTCATACCAATTGTCAATTAGTTCCATTTGTACTTATAAATACTATTCTACTAACTGCTATAAATAATATTGGTTGCACACAGACTATCGCAGTAATCGCTATAGATATTAATACCTAACATAGTAATCGCTGTACCAAAATCGCTAAACATATTATTAAATCTTCAAAGACAGGCCGGATTTATTTACCTTGGTCACTTTGTTCTCCTGTTCTCTCTCCAACCTAGGCCTTTCTGGTGGGTCCACTGCCTCCAACTGCCTTTCCCTTTCCTTCACTACCGGCTCCACCATCGCCTTCATTTCTCTCTCCTTCCTTTCCTCGTCCTTCTTCTCCTTAATTATTCTCTCCTTCCTTTTCTCCAGCTCCTTCTCCTTCCTTTCTCCCTCCTTCCTTTCCTCGTCCTCATTCTCCTTCCTTATTCTCTCATTCCTTTTCTCGTGCTCCCTCTCCTTCCTTTATCTCTGCTTTCGCTCCTCCTCCCTCTCCTTCTTTTCTCTCTGCTTTCTCTCCTCCTCCTTCTCCTTCCTTTCTCTCGCCTTTCTCGCCTCCTTCTCCTTCTTTTCTCTCACCTTCTGCGCCTTCTCCTTCCTTTCTCTCTCCTTTTTCTCGTCCGCCTCCTTACGTCGCACTTCCTTCTGCTTCTTCCTTTCTCTTTCCTTTTCTTCCTCCTCCTCCTTCTCCTTCCGCCGCCTTTCTTCCTCCTCCTCCTTCTCCTTTCAGCGCCTTTCTTCCACCTGTCGCATTTCTTCCAACTGCTTCTTCCTTTCACTTTCCTTTTCTTCCTCCTCCTCCTTCTTCTTCCGCTGCCTTTCTTCCTTCTCCTCCTTCTCCTCCTTCTCCTTCCGCCGTCTTTCTTCCACCTGCCGCCTTTCTTCCTCCTGCTTTTTCCTTTCCCTTTCCTTCTGTTCCTCCTTCTTCTTCTCCTTCAACCGCCTTTCTTCCGCTTCCAAATAGTGTTTTCTTCTTTCCAGCACTTCCTCCTCCTGCTTCTTCCTTTCTCTTTCCTTTTGAACCTCCTCCTCCTTCTCCTTCTGTTGCGTTTCCTTCTTCTCCTCATCCTCCTTATCCTTCTGTTGCAATTCCTCCTTATTCATTTGTCTTTGCCTCTCTTCCGCCGCCTTTAGTAGCTTTGCCTTGTTTCGCCTTGCTTTATTCTCCAAGATCCCCTTATCTAATTCTGCCCTATCCTCCATCATTACCTGGTTAAAATACCTTTCCCTCTCCTCCTCATTCTTTCTTTGCCTTTCCCTAAGCTCTGCCATCTTCCTCTGCCTTCTCTTTTCATTCTCCTTCGTATTTCTTTGCTTTGCCTTCTCTTTGTCATCCTTCTTCTTCATCTTTCGTTCTTCAGCATTATTCCTTTGGTCCGCAGCCTCGATATCTGAGGGATAATCCTCCGCATAATACAATTCCAAGGCTTTCTCCCTGTCTTCGGCGTTCTCAATGTTAAGTATATTTTGGTACCTCTCAAGAACCTTGGATAGATGAGACTGGCGGATCACTTCTCTAATACACAAACCATAGAACGACGGGGCATCTCTTCTCTGATGAGGAGCAGACATTGTTAACCTGCACAACAAATTAAATGATCATCATGATTACAAATCATCGCAACATTTGGGTTCATAAGTACACATCTTTGTAAGATTTCTCAAACTTATAAGTCGTTGTATAAGAAGAAACCTACAGATTGAATAACGAAACCTTACACGAAACTCACTGAAACGATGAGATTTTGGATATTCCAACTGTAGATTAAGCAACAGTAACAACTAATACGCAACAGAAGGTGGCAACGATGCTGCGACTGCGCGTAAGACAGAAATGGATGCTCTGGAACAAAGGAAAGGATGCTCCGGCGACAACTGATGAAAGCAGAGTATGCTCCGGTAGAGTTTTCTGCTTAGAGCGAGAATGGATTGTTTTGAACTATTTAAATCCTACAACATAAGGCTTGCTACAGACGCAAACTTTGCAGAACGTTTTGGCGCGATAACGATGGAGGGCAGTTTTGTCCTTTTTCACGAACCAACGATTCAGTTTTCTAGAAGGAGGGCATTTATGTCCGTTCGAGGAAGAGAAAGCGAATGGCGGTAAAGGATACTTAAGTCTTTGCTGCGGCACCAAATTACGATGCAATATGATGCGGACACACATGGGGATACATGCCGGTCTACATCTTATACGTTCCCCCCCGAACAGGGCTATAGCAATTTGTAGTGTCTTCCGCAAATCGCTATAGCGATTTGTAGTGTTATTCAGTAAGCAAATCGTTGTAAATCGCTACCCGAATTAGGACCAACTTGTCAGGGTCATATCTCCCTAACCGGAGGTCATATTCCAAATCCGTAAAAAGTGGTGTCTTCGTTATTGAGTCTAGTTTATTTCTGTAAATTTTCAGCGATTTCTATTGTCATTTCATTCCCCATTTTAACTTCAACGATACATTACAACCACAATCATCAAAAGAAAGATTGCCCAAGCTAAGAGTCTTGAGAGAGTAGAGGAGGGCCTCACCACCCACCGAACAAAAAAAAATACAACGACTCAACTTCAAGTGCAGTAAGGACCCAGAGTCGAATAAATTTAGAGGCAGCTCATCAGTAAGGACCCACAACAGTCAATATGCAGGTCAGTCGGTGCTTGATGGAGCAATGTAGGATCTTCGGATGGATGTGCACAGAAGCAGAAATAGAAGGGAGAGAGAGAGTGAGAGTGTTGATGAGCCCCCAGACCCACCTCCTGTAAGGGCAAAAGGCCATGAACACGCTGGGAGGAGCCCTCAGACCCCCCTTCTGTAAGGGTAAAAGCTCTGAATCATACTCCATAACTCTTCAAGTTGAATGATGCTACCCACACTGGGAGGAGCTCTCAGACCCCCCTTTCTGTAAGGGTAAAAACTCTAAATCAGACTCCACAACTCTTCAAGTTAAATGATGCTACCCACGCTGGGAGGAGCCCCCAGACCCCTCTCCTGTAAGGGTAAAAACTCTGAATCAAGATTTATAACTCATTTAGTTGAATGATGCTACCCACGCTGGGATGAGCCCCCAAACCCTCCTCCTGTAAGGGTAAAAACTCTAAATCAGGCTCCACAACAGTCAATGTGCAGGTCAGTCGGTGCTTGATGGAGCAATGTATGATCTTCTAATGGATGTGCACAGAAGCAGAAATAGAAGGGAGAGAGAGTGAGTGAGAGGGTTGATGTTCATGGCCTCCTCCAGGGGAGATTTCTTTCTCGGATAATCCTGCCGTGCAGAGACTGGGTCTTAAATAATCATCTTTGGGGCACTTAAGTCTTTACAACCACTCCTTTTCAAGTATCGTCATTTTTTTTGAACCAATGGAGGAGAGGGTACTTAAGTCTTTGCAATCGCATCAAACTCCAACGCTAATTAATGCTGACAAACATGGGGATACGAGACACACATGCTTACATACGTGGTGCTCTTTGGGACCCCCGAACATGAGATGTAGCTAACTGCCCTGTTCGGGGGGGGGGGGATATATAACCTGCTTTGATAGGAAGCAGATCAGGTGATGTTGAACATGAGCGTTTTTGCTCATGCCAACATCGTGGCCATCCAATTTGCATTTAAAAAAAAAAACTCAAAAGTCAACAAAACCACGTGGCATTATCCAAAATGCAAACAGACGGCCACGATGTCGGCATGAGCAAAAACGCTCATGTTCAGCATGACCTGATCTGCTTCCAGTCAGATACGGCCCAAAAGGTGGTGTATATGCATCCGACTCTAAGAAACCAGCCCCTATCTGGATCAAAGTCCCAAGTATATCCGACATAATGCAGTTCGATAAGGATCGGAAAACTTTATTTCAATACTGAGCCTGGTAAGAAAAGGTGGGCAACGAAGGATTGGATCATAACCGGTTTCATATCGCACCCTCGATTGAACGTGTTTCCCTTAAATAGGGGTAATGATGCGAGTGAAAATTTTGGTCGTGTGGTTTGGGTTAGGGTTAGGGTGATCGTGGCAGGGCTCGGCTCGTTTACAGCAAGCCACCGCTCAGCTTGTCTCGTCTGGCTCATGCGAGACAAGTCGAGCTTGAGCTTGTACGAGCTGATAGCTGGCTCGTTCAATAATCAATCCGAAACTGATTTTGAATCCAGATGAAGTCTAATGATATATTGAAATCTGACGTGAATACATTCAGATCTTAGTTTAAGCCTTTAAGGCCCCTATCCAAAAATAATCTATCAGATTTGGAACAAAGTTAATCCACCTGAACCTGAGCAATGCACACATCCCAACGAGCAACCAATGTCGGGGGCTTGGGGCCGACCTGCAACAAGGCGAAGTGTGGAACCAATATGAACCATAACATTGTGCCTTGCTCTCACCAAGTCCTCAAGATCTTAGTTAATCAGCGACTTGTAATTAATCACTATGAGACTTCCATAAGAACTTAGGAAGTCTATTGGCAAGTTACAACCAATCATCGAAAATTTATGAAACTACTAACTCTGTCACGGCCAGTACGGCACGACGATCCTTTTTTATCATCACAAGCTTTTTAGTCGCTTACTTGTTGCTGCAAAAACTTTGATAGTTGAGAATGCAAGAAAGCGATAGAATAGAGAGGAAGAGAAATTGCAATCACTTGTAAGCAATCACAATGAAGGTGAACAAAAAAAAGCTCTTCGCATTTGCATTCATTCACAATTTTGCCTGCAGGCTCATTACAGTTCAAATTTATGGGCTAACCCTTCAGGGTATTGATTAACCTAAACCAAAGTGCAAGAGTGGCCTGAAGAAAGTTACATCAAGACTCAATCAAAGCAAAACATAAGGAGAACATGCTCCCCCTTTAAATCATGTGCCGGCCTCGGTCCCATCTGCTTTGTGGTAGGCCCTGACTTCGATTGGATAGCGGCTCTTCATCCAGAATGTTAGCTCCCACATCGGCTTCGTTGTCTCCTCTCAATGCATCAGATACTTCTTCGTTTTGCCCAAGTAGTTGACCTTGTGGTGAAAGATCTTGTTGAGACGCTTCTCGACTCGTTGTGTTGTCAGGCCCTCCGTAGGATAGAACTGTGTTATGACACACAATGTTTCAGATCTTCCTCATCCACATAGAACGATTTCAGGTTGAACACGTGAAACACCAGGTGCACCTTGAAGTCCGGGGCCAGGGTCAACTTGTACGTTAGGTTACCCACTTTCTTGGTGATGGTAAATGGTCTCTCTTACTTCCTAATCAGTCTGTGGTACCATCCATAAAAGATGCATGTACGATCCGGGTAAAGTTTCACCAACACTTGGTCCCTAATACAAAACCCAACAGGGCGACGATGCTTGTCCGCCCACTTCTTCATCCTCTTGGCCGCATTGTGCAGAAACGTCTTTGTCAGCTCGGTCTGCTTGTGCTAATCTTGAACAAACTAATAGGTAAATGATGACCTTCCCTTCTCCTGTGCGGCTAGAGTGTGAGGGGTCAGCGGTTGTTGTCCCGTAGCTATCTCGAACGGGTTGTAGCCTGAAGGCTCGCTCTTTTGAAGATTGTAGCAGAATTAGGCTACATCCAGGAGCTTCACCCAGTCCTTCTGATTGGCACTAATAAAGTGTCTAAAGTACTTTTTTAATAGTCTGTTGATGCGCTTCCTCTAACCATCGGTCTGTGGGTGAAAACTTGTTGAAAATAACAAATTGAAATTGAGTAGCCAAAACACTTTACACCAGAATTTGCCCATGAAGTGAACATCACGATCGCTCATAATGCTTCTTGGTATACCTCAATACTTCATAATATGCTTGGCGAACAACTTCACAGTCTTCTCTGTAGGGCACTCTTTGGAAGCTAGGATGAAGGTGGCTGTAAACACCCCAAATTTTCCACCTTCATTTACAAGCCCTTTCCTTTGTCACTGAGACCCATTCTATGCATTCTTCAGGGAACCAACTGGTCGAATATCTGAGTCAGGGTTGTTCATAGCCCAAATTTTACAATAAATTTTAATACTTCATCTTACAATCAAGATTTAATATGTATTTTGGCTCAATTTCAATCATCAATTCTTGCCTTGCGAACAGAAATATTCAAATCTTTATCTCTGCCAGGGGTCCGGGATTTCAAATCCCTCATCCAGGGTTTGCCTTTTGTATCTCATTGCATATCATTTCATATCATCTCACATAATTGTATGTCATTATATGTAATTTTATTGCATTGCATCTCATTCTCGAGATCCAGTACTCTAGTCTTTCAAAATATTCAATCCACATTCTATTTTAAAACTTTTCTTTTAAAATCAATTCCAAATACCTGGGTTTTAAATTCACATTTTGTCATTTGTTAACCCCTAGGATCTTATACTCTTGTATTTCAAAATATTTTATTTACAAAATGATCTGAATTCATTTTAAAATCAATTTTTAACCGATCTCAGTTCTCAGACGAGACCCATCTAGGTGGTGTCACTTCTGGATTCTTTCATTCTTCAAATTTCTCAAATTTTCAGAGTCTTAGTCGGATCAGGACTCTATCTTTTTACCTTTTAAACCTTTTTCAAAATTCTATTTTTGTTTTAAGTCAGAGGTAGGCTTATCCCTTATTCATTTCTGTCATTTTGGCCAAAATCTTAGAGTTTCAGCCAGATTAATACTCTTTTCCAGAGTTTCAGTCAGATCAGGACTCTACTTTTCACCTCTATTTTTATCGCTTTTCGAGAAAACCCTTCAAAACCTTTCATTCTAACCAAAATTCTAGAGTTCTAGTTGAATTAGGACTCTGCCCCAGAGTCCTAATCGAATCAGAACTCTATCTTGATTTCATTTTCTTATTTCATTTTCACTTGTCTTTAAAAGTCCTTTTTAAAATCTCGTCATTTGCTTATCAGAAAACCAAAAGTTCTCAGAGTTCTAGTCGAATTAGGACTCTTCTCCAGAGTCCTAGTCAGATCAGGACTCTGAACCTGACTTCAATTTCTATCATATGTTCACCTGTTTTCTAAAATCCTCTCATTTGTTTTCTAGAAAACCCTAAATTTTAAGAGTTCTAGTCGAATTAGAGCTCTGTCCCAGAGTCCCAGTTAGATCAAGACTCTAATTTTGATTTCAGTTTTCACCTTGTTTTCTGTTTTTGCAAAAAAGCTTCTGAAACCTCCTTGTTTGTTCAAAGTTCTAAGAGTTTTAGTCGAATTAGGATTCTGTCCCAGAGTCCCACTTGGATAAGGACTCTAGTTCTGATTTCAGTTTTCATATTGTTTTCGCGAAAAGCTCTCAAAATCTTCTTGTCTGTTTTCAGAAAAATTAAAATTTATAGAGTTCTAGACGAATTAGGACTTTGTCTTAGAGTCCTGATCGGATCAGGACTCTGTTCTGACTTTTGTTTTAACCCCCATTTTCACTCATTTTTAAAACATTTTCGCCTATTTTTTGAAAAAGTCCAATTTTGTAGAGTTTCAGACAACTTAGGACTCTATTTCAAGAGTTTCAGTTGAACTAGGACTCTGACTCTAACTTCGTTTTTTAGTTCATTTTATCAAATTCTGAGAAAACCTTTTAAAATTTCTTTATCTTTCAAAAATGCCAAAAATCTAGTGTTTTAGTCTAATCAGAACTCTGTCCCAGAGTCCTAATCCGGTTAGGTCTCCATTCTAATTTCTATTTTTACTTTTATTTTTATTCTATTAACTTGTTTTTCAAAAATTAGTCCATTTTGCAGAGTCTCGGTTGATTCAGGACTCTATTTCAGAGTTTCTGTCGAGTTAGGACTCTAATCCTAACTGCATTTTCTAACTTATTTTTACTGGTTTGAGAAAATCCTTTAAAAACTTCTTTGTTTGGCTTTCAAAAACCTAAATTTTAGAGTTTCAGTTGGTTTAGGACTCTCGTCTAGAGTTTCAGTTCGCTTAGAACTCTATTTTCAAAACCTCTGATTTTCATTCGGTGATTTTAATTCTGTTTTGAAACCATTTCTAGTCTTTATTCTAACTTTTTCAAAAATCTGGTGTGGGGCCCACTCAGTTGGCGCACATCTGGAGGAGTCCTGATCCATTCAGAACTCTGATGGACTCAAAACCTCCGATTTCAAAACCAACCTCATTCTAAACACCTTTTTGAAAACCTGTATTTTCAAAATTTAAAATCATTTTTGAAAAATCAAGTACGACCCACTCTGGGTGGCGCCACATTTGAAGAAGTTGGGGTTAGCTTAGGGTTAGTCAATATCCTAGTTAGTTTAGGAGTCTAGTAGAGTCCAAACTTGATTTTAAAAGTTACATTTTTTTACTTTAGATTTTAACCTTGATTTTAAAGTTTTAAAAATTAGGGTTTTTGAAAAAAACTCAAGTGGCATCACATTTGGAGTCTTTCTTAGTTGATTAGGTTAATTAGGTTAGGCTAGTTAGAGTCCCACCTAGGTTAGGATTTTCATAAAAATCGCCCCCCCCCCCCCTTAGTGGATTTAGATAAAACTTTGAAAATCAAAAGGGCATTAATTAGCCCTAATTAATAGTTTTGAAAATTTTCTATAAAAAAAAGCAAAAAGGTGAGTCAACCCCTAGGCTTTTCTCTCTCCTTTTCTTTCTCCCTCTCTCTCCTCCAACAACCTTCAATCCCTCCTCCATTACAGCAACCTCCAAGGTGAGTTTTACTTAATTTATTTTATTAGTTATTCATGCTTTTTTTGTGGTTTTCACCGTAGTCGCCCCTTATTTGTTGGATTCAAGCTTAGTTTTCAATCAAGAGCCATAAAATCGATTCAAGAAAGCAATCTAACATTGTTTAAGGGCGTTTTCCATGATTCTAATCCATTCAAATCGTTGGAAATACAATTTTTTATATTTAAGCCCATTAAAAGATGAGATTCACCCATTTAATGGGTTGAATCTCTCTTTTTGAAGGCCAAATCAAATCCAATTGTGTATTCCTTGATTTTTTTTATTTTCCTATCATATTAGAGTTTATTTTACTTATTCCAGCATTAAATCCAAATTTGTGATATTATTTACATATTTTTCTTATTATTTTTCATGTTTAGATTAGGGTTTTGCACGTTTTATCGATAATACACAATTTTCAATCCCGGGCACGCAGAAATCATGTTATTTCATATTTCAGTTTCTGTCAAAAAAATATAATTTTTTTAGAGTTGGTTCACGAGTTTGTCAGTGACTTCCCATAAAAAAATAAAATTATTTTGGGTTTTGAAACCCTATCAAAAAAATAGAAAACCGAAACTTGTTTTTTAAACCGTGAAATCGCTACGTGGATTCGAGAACAACTTGCTGAGGTGATATCTCCTTCGTCAGAAATCTGATTGACAATCCGTAAGTTGTAGTGGTTTTGTCTTGATGTCTAGTATTTACTGTAAATTTTTTATATTTTATGCATCTTTTTGCTATTTTTCTTCTGTTAGAAAATAGATTCAATTTTTTAGAGCTTGTTATACCTTGTTCAAACCCTAGATCGACTTGTGTCGATCGTATCTCCCTAACCAAAGATCTGATCGATGATCCGTAAAAAGAAAAACCTCCCTCTATGTATCTGCTATTCACTACTAAAATTTTATAATTTTTTAATACGATTTGCTATATTTTCTTGTACCCGAAATCGGATGTACTTATTTCAACTCGTTATATATTCATCAGAATTGAGCATATATTGTCGAAACGATATCTCCCTAACCGAAGATGATTTTTCTGATCTGTAAAAAAGAAAATCTCTATTTTTCTGTCTAGTACCTCTATGTAAATTTTTGTAAATTTATATGGTGATTTGATACCTTATTCAGGTCTGACACTGTGACAAGTATATGCACGCGGGCAAAATCGCGTATTTTAGGGTTTTATTCAATTTTTATATTAAAATAATGTCAAATATATAAAATTTTAATGCAATTTAATTTTAGGGTTATCATAAGTATCCATGTCAATTTTTGAAGTTTTTTTAGTTCATTTGATATATTATTTGATTAAATCATGAAAACAGGATGCCCGTGGAGTCCAGGTTCAAGTAAAACACTAGTGAAAATCACTATTTTTGTAATATTTTATTTTTTATATAAAGTTTCATGTTTTTAATGTTTGATCATGTTTGTATTCATGCTATGGTACCTCCTACCCGATTTGGTTTTGATTTGAATCCATTTGAGCTCTAAATCCAAAGTTTTACCAAAATCTTTTCTGAAAACCCTGATTTCAAGGCCATAGTCTTGTTTTCAGGGATATTTTTGTTATTTTTCTTTAAATTCCGAATTTTAAAGTTCTTTGTCCTTATTATTTCTTCAATTTTACATTATATTTTATTATGTTTATCTCAGGAAAACATGAAAAATGCTTATATCCGGATAAATCCAGTAATTTTCAAATATTATTGGATAAATCTGAAAAAGCCGACATATCTTAACTAACAAGTTTTCTAGTTTTGCAGAGATATTTAAGGATGTATTTATTTTTATTTTTATTTATTTAAATTCAATTAGTGATGTAAATTAATTATAAACTTTGGAATAAGAATTTACTTTTTCTGCTTAGAATAAGATTGCATTGCATATAGTTTTATTTTTTAATATTATTAATGTGTGATGGATGATGATTCATGCATATTCGAATCCACCATGGTCTACACGAATGATACGTGCACCAGCTTCTAAAGAGTTGATAAACTCGGTGGGTTTCATATTTGTGGTCATAATCAGAATACGAACGAAATTCAGATTTATCATCTTTTTCTAAGCCACAATCGGCCTACACTCTTAGGCTATATTAAAAACCATTGCATATTTCAAAGTTTTCTAAATATTTTTCTCCTTCTTGAATCAAATGGATTAGATTCAATCCATATCTATGGCCATAGTCAGGGATATGAGGAAAGACTATTTTATTAAAATTTTATAAGGCACATAAACTTTCTTTTTTAAATAATTTTCTCAAAAGTTCTTCAAAAAATATTTTCTCGAATTGCATTTATTCATTCATCTAGGTTAGATTACATCATGAAAAGCTTTCATAGGGCCACACGCCCATCCTTTTGATGTATTTTCCAATTCTATCTCATAAAATCAATTTCCTCAAAAATCATTTGAATTTCTCCAGAATTCAATTTTCTCAGAAAGCATTCATTTTCTTCATAAATTAAATTTTCTTTCTTCAAATTACTTCTCAAATCCTGATTCATGATTTTCAAAGCTTCTACTTTTCCAAATATTTCAAAATATTTCAAGCATACATCATGTTTTTCAATAAAAAATTCTCTAAGTCATAGGAAATAGAACATCGATTTAGACAAGTTGAGCAAAGCAAAAACACTAGACTGATCATTGGTTCAATTACCCCTGGTAATGGTGCCAGGAACGGTTGAATCTCGTACCGACATGCGAGTCTCATTCTTCAGAATTATCCTGCATTTTAAAACGGAGGCGAGTTATTTTCAAAATCTTTTTCAAATGTGAGTTTGACTTACAAAAGCAAAATTTTGCAATGGTAACAATGGCATATTTAGATAAACGGTCCACCACCACCAAGATGGAGCTGAAATCATCTACCTTCAGCGAGCTAACAATGAAGTCCATGAAAATGTTTTTCCAATGACGTTCTGGGATAGGTAGAGGCTCAAGGAGATCAACAGTCTTCTAGTTGGTTCTATTGTCTTACTGACAACCGAGACATGTTCGCATATACCCATCAACATCATCTCTCATCTGCAGCCAATAGTAACCACACTCGAGGAGTGTTAAGGTCCGCTCCTGACCTGAATGATCGACCTATAAAGTATCATGACACTCCTTAAGCAATTTATAATGAAGGCTTCCCCACCGTGGCACAAAAATGTGTTCCCGTTTAGTCACAAGGAGGTCATCCCATAGCCAGAATCGTCGAATCTTTCCTGTCTGCGCTAGAGAGACAACGTGTTGTGTTGTTGTGTCATGTTGCATTCCTTCGCGGATACGGTCCAGCAATGTGCTTTCCAAGCGAACTTTAGAAGGCTTCGCCCGTACAACCGCCAGTTTTGCCTTGCGACTCAGGGCGTCAACAACAACATTGATTTTTCCCACCTTATACTCCAAAGCAAAGCCGAACTCAACTAAAAACATTTGTCATCGAGCTTACTTGAGTGTCAGCTTCTTTTGCATATAAAAATAGCTCATGACGGCGTTATCCATTTTGACGATGAACTAGGTACCCAGAAGATAGTGATGTCAGGTCCTGCGGCAGTGCTCATTTCATGCTCATGCACTGTGTAATGCATCTCTACATCCTTTAGCTTTCGACTCTCATAAGCTATTACGAACCCAATTACAAGTGCCCAGCACTTGCGCATGCAACACACTAACCAGACGTGTACATACGCATGGTGCACAACAGAGACGAACCGAAGCACACATAGGTATGCAGTGGTGCACAAGCATGCATCGCGCGAGCAGAAGTGTGCAGGCGCATGACAAGTGGGCGAAAGTGCACAGACGTGTGATGCTCATGCGGGTGTGCACGAGCGCACAACGTGCAGGCAGGAGTGCTATGCGCAAGCGCATTAGCGAAGGTGGAAAGGTGTGTGATGCGACAGCAGAGGCGCACAAGGGTGCAGTACGCGAGCGCGCAATGCATAAGACTATGGAGACATGTACGCATTACGCATTAGGGGTGGCTACACGTGTGAACTGGAGTCAACATAAGTGAGGTGGCATGCAGAAGTGGTGTGTCCTGATTAGATGATAATAGGAGCCAAGTTTGACCGAACATGTCAGCAGTTGACCCAAACCAACGCCTTCACTTGTGTTCACTGGATGGGCCTATAAATAAGACCCAAAGCCTCACAATTTGTATCTTTTGACATTTATGAATCTGGAAAATATTTTATAAAGTTGGTTTGGCAATTAGAGATAGGTCTCTTGGCTCTATTTGAGAGAAGACCTCATTGAGTGGGGATTAAACCTTTGGAGAGGAGTTAGCTCTTCCCTTGAGGATTTCACGCATTTCTCCTTTTTCATATCTTCTATCAGCTTCTTCTATCTTTCTCCTGGTTTAGAGTTGGATTCGAGCCATTGCTGGAATTCTAGATCTGTTCTAGGCTTGTACAAATTGTGCATAGCATAACTAATGAAGAATTGGAGCTTGATTTAGTTCAAGACATTGAATTAGTGTTGCAGTTGTTGTATGACAGGTTTATACTATAATTCAATATCTACGATGATCAAAGACATGATCAATGGCTGAATCATTCAAGCTCATGCATCAGATTAAAGATTCAGTTCTGTTAGCAATGTCTTCTGCTGTAAATCTCTGCAAATGAGTCTAAAATGTTATAACAAGGCATTATCACATGTTACCGGTTTGTGATTAAGTCAATAAGGCATCCAACGACATAGATCTTGGGAATGATCCTAGCGAGATTGTATCAAATTGGATAGCCCTCCTACATAATAACTTTGTCGATGGTGAAGTCTGAGGTGTCGGTGTGGACTTCAAAGGGTCTTGAGTGGTCCAACAACTGCAACACCGGTTTCCTCACCAGGGTCTTGTTCAAGCCGTCAAAGGCGTCTTGACAGGCTCCTGTCTAGAGCCATATTCGATTATTCTTTAGCAAATCTGTGAGAAGTGCACCAATGTGGGAGTAGCATTCGATGAATCACTGATAATAGTTGATCAAACAAAAGAATGATCAAAAGTCTGGTACCTAGGTCGGCTGATTCTATTCATGAATGGCTCTTATCTTATGTTCATCCATGCGCAGCAAACCACGTCCCACGACGTGGTCAAGGAAGTTGATCTCCTCTTAGCTAAAGAGACACTTATCTCGCTTGACATAGAGGTTATTCTCCTTCAACACTTGAAACACTGCTTGCAAGTGCCCGACATGTTCTTCCGTACTGTTGTTGTAAATTACGATATCGTCGAGATAGACTACCACAAACTTGTTTAAGTAAGGGTAGAAGATCTTGCTCATCAACATCGTGAATGTGGCCGAAGCATTAGTCAACTTGAATGATATCACTAGAAATTCATAGGCACCATAGCGAGTGACATAAGTCATCTTGGGCTTATCACTGTCAACAATCCTCACTTTTCAATAACTCGATCGCAGATCTAGCTTTAAAAATATACGGACACTGCCTGGTTGATCAAATAAGTCAGCTATCAGTAGCAATAAATACTTATTTTTCATTGTGACCTTGTTTAACGCACAATAATACACACATAACCATTTGAAACCATCATGCTTCACTTGAAAGAGCATTGAGGCTCCAAAGGGTGCTTTAGAAGGATGAATAATGCCTGCCTTTAACATCCCGTCTAGCTACCTGGGCAGCTTCCTCAATTTAGTTGGTCCCATGCGATAAGGGACTATGGCAGAGGGCTTTGCTCCAGGGGTCAACTCTATCTTGTGATCGACCGTGTGTCTCGATAGAAGACGCTCCGATAGTTCTGGGGGCATCACTCCCTGAAACTCAGCCAATAGTGGGGCAAAAGTCTATGACACTAATGTTTTCACCTTTCCTTCTTTGGCGTGCACGATAATTAGGAATGTCTGCTCTCTCTGCTTGACACCCTTCTTCAATTGCATAGCAAATAGCATTGAAGACTTACCTCAAAGAGTAAGGCATTGCACCATGTGAAGAGTTTATCCCCATGATTGTCAATGAGTTAAACTTCGACAATATCATCACATTTTGGCTGCGAAGAAACTCCATGCCCAAAATCATTCAGAAGTCGTCTAGGGACACCACTGAAAAGTTGGCTTTGTCGACCTAACTCCCAATTTGGATGGCCACATCCCTTTACCAAGGATTGGCTTGGCCTCAGAGTTCATCGTCTTGATGGTCATATACTTTGGCCCAGGCATCAAGCTCAATCGCTTTGTCTCTTCTCGCGAGACAAAGTTATGCGTGGCCCCGAAGTCTACCATTAGCGTAGTAGACTTTCCATTCGCAATGACTTTCAGATCCATGAGTTCTTTGCTAACCGGTATGCTCTTCGCTGCGCAACTTCTAATTGTGTTTATCGTCTGCATGACTCTCATCCTTGGTTATATGACCTCGATGTCACTACTCTCCGCATACATTGCATTGGCCTGCTTGTCGTCCCTCACAAGGCACTTTGAACATTGCCTGGCGATATGTCTATCGCCACAGAACCAATAAGTCACAATCGACCCTTTATTGCCATTATTATTGTGCTTTCTATAATTCTGCCTCCTGTCAGAATGATGCAAGGTCGACGACTCACCTTTATTATCGCATCAATCCTCCTTCTTGCCCCCGTGGTTCGACTTCTTCCTAATCTTAGTCAGTGGAGTGAAGGACTTACGTTGTGTATCTACTAGTCGCTTGACCATCACATGCACATCTTCCAAAGTCTCTCCTTTCCACTTCGGATTGTGCCCAAAGCTATAGTCCCACAATAAACCAGTTGAGTCTGTCTTTATCTAGCATATTACGTATGTCTAGCATGAGCTTCTAGAATGTCTTAATGTAGTCTATCAAGGCTCCAGTGTGTTTGAGTTTTGCCACCATCCGATAAGCTTGGTGTTGTACATTCCTTGGCATAAAGTAGTTTCGTAGCTCAGTTTTGAAGGCTTCAAAGATAATAATTACGTAGTGCCCTCTTTCCATGATGCTACATTTCTGTCTCCACCAGGTCATAGCATCCATGTCAAGTAGAGATGTTGTTGCCTTCACCTTGAGGTCTTCGACCAATACATTCTGAATGTCCAAGTAGTCTTTCACTTAGAACATAAAGTTTTTTATGGCCTTGCTATCTCTGGAGCCATTAAATTTGACTGGCCTCGACATATCTATCTTTGATGACCTATCGTTATTTTTGCCATTAAGGATAACTGTCCGCTGTAAAGTGTGGTTCTTCAACTAAAACTCCCCTACTTCAGTCTGCAGGGTGGTCAATGCCGTAGTCAGCAAAGTAACATGTCTCATCAACAAGTTTATCTGCTTTCGCAAGCTTGTCACATCATCATCATCCAATCGTCTGAATGACTCAACTGTGCATGAAATCGCTTTCTTGTGTGAAATCACATTGACCATCAGTCTATTGACGGTCACGACCATATGCTCATGGCCCCGAGGTAAACCCCATATTCTCGACCTCGACAACTGCCTTTCCTTTGGTGCTACATAAGTTGTATCAAGGCGCCATAATGTCTTGCTCACAAATCACGGCTTATCGATGCATCTCTCGACACTGACTCCTGAGTCCCTTCTCCAACTCAAGAACGAACTCTAGTACCACTTGTCACAGACATATTTTTTTAATAAACCAGTACAACGCAACAGTCCTTTTTCACCGCCGTAAGCCTTCTTGTCGTTGCAAAAGCTTTGATAGTTGAGAATGCAAGAAAGCGATAGAATAGAGAGGGAGAGAAATTGCAATCACTCAAACGCAATTACAATGAGAATGAACAAAAAAAAGCTCTTCGCATTTACATTCATTCACAATTTTACCTGCAGGCTCATTACAGTTCAGATCTACGGGCTAACCCTTCAAAGTATTGATCAACCTGAACTAAAGTACAAGGATGGCCCGAAGAAAGTTACAAGTGACTCGACACTTGATATCAAGACTCAACCAAAGCAAAACAAACTCTAGACACAACTGTACAAAGTAGGTCACAAAGACTCATTCTAGTGTATTAGTATGTCATAATCAATTTGGGTATCGGCCACTTCTTATGTCACAGGGGCACTCCATATCCCCTTACTATTCCTAATAGGAAATATTACATAGAAAATAAGAATGGCATGCCCCATGACAATTTTGCCACTTAAAGTTAGGTTGACACGACTTACATCTGATCCGAGCTATTGAAACCTTGTATCAGACATCAAATTCAATTCTTAAAGCTCACCTCAGGCATGAAAAAGCATAGCCGTAAGAATCCCAACTCCATTTTTAACGTTGTAAAAAAGAAAAGCTGCATAAGGCTTAGATCTGTTCACACATGCAAGTTAATTATTGAACCCGAATGCATGCACATGAGTGGATTCAGTCTAGATTCTTATTCAGATTTCAGTTTGATTGGATGATTTTCAATCCATAAACCAACTTCAATTGGCATAGATCTGATTCCATTAGGTTTGGGTGCATGACTGACTGCATGGGTACAGGTATAGAGAAGGGTAGGAAGGTTAGGGTGGATGCACGTTCACCTTTTGGGTGAAAACAGTTAAAACGGGCACTTGCACCACCTTCTATGTTATTTCCTTTCACCAAATTATTAGCAGTGAACACGCAGAATCCGTCAAGACAAAGAAAAACTGCACTCTGCACGCAATGGAAGACTGACGAACACTTATAAAATCTAGAGATGGGGATGCTAAACAGTGTAACTACTTTCCAGAGGGTAGCACGTTAGGGGGACAAGAAAGGAATGTGTCTGCATCTTTCAGAGGTAGGCCACGTAAGGCAGGGTGGTCGTGGGGCCCCACCCAGGGTTTTCCCTCGCTTCAAAAAAGCAAAAAATCATATTCAACATGAATAGTTCCTGTTAATTAGTATGACACACAGCAACCAGATAAAACGTACTCCTTCGAATTAGGATCACTTAAAAGTGGGGGAAAAAGAAAAAGTGCTTTATGGAAAAACAGTAAGAAAAACTATCAACGGAATTGCTAAGCTCCAAAAACTGTCAATGTTACAAACTAATCAAACGAGCCAAATGTTATGACGACCACTTGATGGAAATTAAATGGAGCTTGGTACAGAAAGAATAAATTCTGTCGGTACTTTCATATTAATCTGCTCGATATCCCATCCAACGTCCTCCAACTTTTTAAGAAAATCATCAAATCTTTCTTCTAGTTTCGAAAGACTTTCAACAAGTTGAAGAAATACATTACTGGAACCTTCCCAATGCTCGTAAAGCCAATAAGCTTGCCAAAAACTACGTAATACAGTCATACTAGTTGCTCCCACCTGAATCATTTAACAATGAGCCAATCCTTTAAGTTACTAGAAACTTTCTTTTTTTCGATAAGCAAGCTGGGTTTGGGCAGACCCCTACCAGTGTATTAAACTATAAGCAAAAAGTACACAAGTTATACAATTTGTGCAAAAGGATGTCACTCTGTAGGTTTATCATGACAGAAATGGTCTGTCAACAGAATGAGCTAATTGAAGACCATTGATGGGAAAATGTACAAACAGGCCCCAAGTTGTCAACACACACACACACACACACACACAGATCACCTTTGAAAAAACCCCAATTGACTGGCAAGGGTTCACAGCAAGAATGTGATCCAATCCAAATCTAAAACTAGAATGGATAAGTACCTTGAAAGAAATTAATACTTCGAGATCTCCAATTGGTTGGCAAGGGTTCACAGCAAGAATGTAATCCTCTCCTTTGTACAGCTTCAAGAGAGCCTTTAGCTGTCCATAGACATGCAAGATGCTTGAGTTAAACTTGGAAGCATTCTAACTGACTAAGTCATACAGTTATGTCATGTCACTACATCTGGTTTTCTTTAATTTCTTGGCAACCAGCAACAACACAAACCTCGTTATGGGAAAATCTCGGCAAGAAAAAAAGTTATTTTTGGAAAATCTCAAAAAAATACTGGATATATAAAAAACTAAAAATAAAAAATTATATAAACATGTAAAGAAAAACATAAAAACATGAAAATATAAAAGGTGTCATTATTGCATTAGCATCATGATAACAAAGCAGTACTTCCATGATGATATTTTAAAAACATCATGTTTTTTCAAGAATTTATTGGCTCTTCAAGATATCGGCATAAGATCACACTATTTTAGAATACCACTGATATTTGTTGCATAGGCTTGGGGTATATTGAAACACTATGGTGCAAAGTAAAATACCAGCTCAAGAACACTGCTTTGAACAAGTAAATTGTTCCGAAAACATACAAACAAAATACGCATTAACCAACTTCAAGCATACAGTTACCAACTATTTTAAACAATGACATACCTCATCAGCTGAACACTTCATCCCTAGTATTTTACTTAGGGAGGTGCCGAAAAGAATTTGGGGCCTTAAAAAACTTTGAGGGATCAAGATATTTTCTTCTTTGTTACACTCAGCACATCCTGCATAAATTCATTCAAATAGGTTCATCTAGACAACAGATCTGTTACATTCAGCATTTGATGCATAAACTCGTTGAAATTGGTTCATCTGAAAACCAGATCTGGTTGGTGCAATGATGTGGACGCCTTACCAGGTACAACAGAGCCTAAGACATGTGACTGCACAAGAATACGTGCACGCTTGAGGTTGATCTGTGAAGGCAATTTCCTCTAAGCATAAGTTAAATAATAATAATAATAAACAAAAAAGGAAAAGACATTTACAAGCACATGGAATTAATTTAGCAAGAATAAAAGATAGAAGAATCAAAGAGCAACTAAGCTGTCATGAAGTAACTAGCAGGTCAGCACAAAACATAGGACATTCAATCCAAGTAGCGTACTTGTAGTTTTCATGTTTCCCTTTGACTAAATTTCTTCATATTGAGTCATGAAATACATATCATTCCTCTCTCATTTCAACTATTCACATTGTAAATTTATTTGTGGTGGTTATCCGAAAGAAATTTTGTTGAGAGAGAGGATAATTTTCTGTTAATTAGGAAACCAAGATTACTGAAAAAGGGGAGAAACAAAGAAAAATAACTTTGACGAGAATTGAATAAAAAAGAGGGATTTTTCCATAATAATATATTTCTCACTATCCCCGGGTTCAAGTTCCACTATGATTTTAAAGAAATTCTAACAGATATACTGCATATATTGGATCTTCCTGCTTCTCATATATATATATATATATATATATATATATATATATATATATATATATATATATATATATATATATATTTATTTATTGTCTTTCCACTCATCTCGAAAACTTTATGAATGTATGATGTTAATTCACTTGATAGAAATACCAAAAGACCATTGTGTGAAAATCTCTATAAAAAGAGATTTTGTGTATGAACACAATGCTAAAAACACGAAGTGTGCACAAAGGCACAAAGGAGAACTCTCACAAGTGCACAAAGGCACGGATACAAATGCACAAGAGCATAAAAAATATCAACTTCAATATATTGGGTCCCAAGAGGGGCTTAACAAAAGCATGAGAAAAAAGAGAAGGGGAGCACCCCTATTTATACAATGTTGGAGGAGTGGGGGGGCTCCATCGTCTATGTTGAGGCCCCCCCCATGTGACACAAAATACAAAAAATAAAAAGTAAAAAAAGAAAAACTAAAAAGAATTAAAAGAAAGAAAAATACAGTCATATTCTCAAATGAGAATATGCGCAAAATGAGAAATGACTGAAATACCCTTTATGGGGTTTTGAAAATATATTAATATATATATACTTAGATAGATACATATACATATATAATATATATATATATGTAAATGTATCTCTCCATATATATATATATATATATATATATATATATATATATATATATATATATAAGGATCATTACATTTTAACACAGTGCACTACAACAATTCCTGCTAATATGGTGCAGTTATGGCCAAAGTGAAATACCATGAAAGCAAGACTAGATAGGAGCTGGGACATCTAGGAGTCTATTCAAATTATTTACAATAGAAGAACCTAGAAAGAAAGTGTGGGGCATTGAAAAGTTAAAGCTCACTAGCAGTTAATGGCTAAGCTAAGCTCACAAGTAGTTAATGACTAAGCTTGGAGAATACCATAATGAACTCATGATTACTGATCAACTATCACGCTCATAAGGTACATAAGCTGAGAGTTGTGAAATCACAAGTCAAAGGAATAAATTGGTCACTATGCTTGGGGAATACCCTAATGGACTCATGACTACTGATCAATTATCATGTTCACAAGGTACATAAGCTGAAGTTGTGAAATCACAAGTCAAAGGAATAAATTGGTCTCCTTACCGTAGGAAATCTCAAGGTCACAAGTGACCGATATCGTAACCAGAGGTGCAACAGCCGCACACTCAACCATGTCACCACCAGCACTGGATATGATGTCACTAATCCAGGAGTGCCCTGCATTAAGGTGCTCACAGTTCATTAGTTGTTGACAGCAATTGGAACTTAGCAAGATTGAACCAGTGTTTTCATTGATGAAATTGAAAAAAAAACTTATACCAGAATCAATATGCCGATAGTGAGACCAAGAAGCTGAGCAGCTACTTCCCATACTTCCTCCTACAACATGCAATAAGAAAATATTGGATACTAATAGAAACTCATAACACAATACATCAGTCATGGAAATTAAAAAACTTAATAACATGGCCTGGACAGAGGGAAGAGACGAAATGACAAAATATACATCACGGAAACATTTGAATCAACTTGGTTCTACAGTGTGCTTGGATTGATCCACCTATGTGGGGAAATGGAATAGGTGTGTGTGTGTGTGTGTGTGTGTGTGTGTGAGAGAGAGAGAGAGAGAGAGAGAGAGAGAGAGAAGTAGGCTTAGGAACAGAACTGTAGGAACTGAGAAGTAGCCTAGACTCAAAGCACATAAGATTCAATACGACTTCCATCTTTGAGAAATATTACACAGGATAGGTAGCAGCACTCCGGCTAGGCACGGGCTCCGAAGGTGGGTGAGATAAGGGATCTAGACCCTAGGCTAAGCTAAGTGGACTTAGCTAGGCTAGAGGGACTAGGTCTAGTTATGTAGAGAATTCAGCAGAGTATAGGAAAGGAAAGATCTTAGGCTCCAGATGATGGAATGGGGGAGAGGGTAGACCCCCATTTATAGGTTTTTCTGGCAGATCTGGACACAATTATCGTAAATCTGCGATATGTCCAAGGGTGACATGGCTGGATCCTATTGGCTTAGGTTTGAATAGGCTCTTTTGATTGGCCAAGGGTCCTTTTAGCCTAAATTTAGGGATTAGGTAGATTAGATAGGATTTAGGTGGTTTGGGATTAGGGTAGGTCCTATTTTCAGTTTTTTGTGAGATAAAGATAGAAATAGAGTGGTTTCTCTCCAAATGGCCCATATTTTTTAATTCAAAAAAGGCATCTGACAACAAAAACTGCTAACGGCAATCAATATGATGTTAGAAAAAGTGATGATGATGATACATCATTGATCCGACCGATTGTTAACGACAATTCATGTGTCGTTAGAAAAAGTACTAATGGCACATCAAGGGAAAGACCAACTGCTAACAACGAACCGTATGCCGTTAGAGGAATACTAACGACGCATAAAAAAAAAGGCCAACTGCTAACGACAATCCATAAAAAATGCTAACGACACATGATGTGTCGTTAGAAGGTACACTTTTTGGAGAGAAAGGTGGACAGGACTGGTTTACATGCTCGTTGACTGCTCCATCAGTCTATGGGACATCCTAAGGACCTAATGTTCATCTATCTATGTGATGATCCTAAGATAGGACTGGGTAGACTTTTTAGTAATGGGTTAATTGGGTTCCTACAAGAAAACAGGTTAGAAAATGCAAAATGCAATGCATGAGATGCACATGAATGCATGAAATGACAACTGAAGAGGTACCTCTTGGCGAATCGGACCATTCTTGGGGGGCAACTGCTGATGACATTGTTGTACATGTATATGTATATATACACACACACATACATAATATATATTTATTTATAATGTTGTAATAGGTAATACCCATTAGGGGTATTTTTGTCTTTTCACAGTATTATAATAGGTTGTGCCCATTAGAGGCACAAAAGTCTTACCCTTTTTTGTTTTTTATTTTTTTGTATTTTGTTTTATATTTTTTGTTATGGGCAGTTTGGTCAAAATATCTAAAGAGTCCTTGGGATCTCCCTAACGACTCTATTTATAGTCGTTGGAGAGATCCCAACCGCTCCTTGAAAGAAAATGAAACTCACAACCAAACTATCTCTTCACCACACACTCACGAAGAGGTTACAAGAACCACAAGGGATCATACAAGCATAAGAACACACACTACCCGAAAAGGGCATTCAAAAGAAAAATAATTTTATTAACTTGGGATACAATCCCACAAAAACCATGAAATACAAGGAGAAATAGTCCCCATATTTATAGAGGAGAATGAGAAGCCTTCAAGGGAGTCGTTGGACTCCCAACGGCTCTATTAGAGCTGTTGGGAGTCTAACGGCTCCCTTGAAAGATGTTTTTTGACTTTAGTCAAAAAGCACCATTTTGACTAATAAAAAAGGTGAAGGCTTAAAAAGGTCCAAAAACAAAAAAACTAGCCTAATTCTAGTTATGTTCTAACTAAGATTAACTAAACTAAAAACTAACTAGGAAAAAGAGAAAGGTACTACAAGCCTATGAGATTACATGAGATATTATATGAGATTACATATTTTAACACTCTTCAAACTTACGATTGGATAACCGAAAGTTTGCCTAAGAGAAAGTGAAATCTAAGAGCAGCGAGAGGCTTGGTGAAGAAATCGGCCAACTGATACTCTGAGGAGACATAGGGAAGATTGATGGTGCTGCACAAAAATTTCTCTCATACGTAGTGACAATCCATCTCTATATACTTGGTGCGTTCGTGGAATGTCTGATTGTTGGCAATATAGATAGAGTTGTTATTATCACAACACAAATTTGATGCTTTTAGACTTTCAACTCCCATATCGGAAAGTAGACGTCGAAGACAGACCAATTCCATAGTAGTTGTAGCCATTGCCCTATATTCAGCTTATATTGATGAGAGAGATGTAATGAGATATGCGGAAAAACAAAGAGTGTTATAAGCACTTACAATGTCCACCAATGAACAAACAAAAGAGATGACACCCAAATCCACAAAGGGACAACACAACATAAAAATATAAATGTCTCTTATTGAAAAGAGAGAGAGCTCTCAAGAGTGAAAATACAAGAGAGGTTCACCCCTATATATACACAAAGAAAGAGAGTGAAGGGTGGCCTTATGGCCTTAAAAGAAGAGCCACATAGGGGGCTTCCCATGGAGTCGTTGGGAGCCCCCAACGGTCACAAATGTGACCGTTGGGGGGCCCATCGACTCAATGGTGAGGCCCCTTATGTGGGTAAAAAAACAAAAGAAAAAAGAAAAAAATAAAGTGCAAAAATAAATACAAAAAAGAGGAAAATAACAAGTACCCCTATCGGGTACTTGTGAAATGACTAAAATACCCCTATTGGGTATATTAGACTATATATATATATATATGGATTACATGTATTTTAACACCCTCCCTCAAGCTTTACGGAGATATAACCGAAAGCTTGTTAAGGAGAAACATAAAACGAGGAGCGGCAAGGGCTTTAGTGAAGAAGTCCGCCAACTGGTACTCGGATGTGACGTAAGGTAGTGCTATGGTTCCTCTTAGGTATTCATCACGTACGTAATGGCAGTCCATCTCGATGTGCTTAGTATGCTCATGGAAGGTATGATTGCTTGCAATATAAATTGCGCTTTTGTTGTCAGAGCACATCTTCGAAGGAGTAGAGATGACAATGCCCATATCACTGAGGAGACTTCATAACTATACAAGCTCCATGGTTGTAGTGGCCAAAGCACGATATTCCGCTTCTATTGAGGACAATGATACTTTATGTTGCTTCTTGCATCTCCAAGAAATCATAGAGTCACCTAAGAAAACACAAAACCCCGTAGTTGAGACTCTGTCATTGGGATTTTCTCCCCAATCAGCATCAGTATAAGCAATTAAATCAAATGATGAAGAAAAGGAAAGAAAAACTCCCTTAGTTATGGAGTTTTTGATGTATCTGATGATCCTTAAGACTGCACTCATATGCACAGTTGTAGGAGCATGTTGAAATTTATTGGCAGAGTGGACGACATGAGCTATGTCTGGCCGAGTGATGGATAAGTAGGTTAGAGACCCAACAAGTTGACAGTAGGGAGTAGGATCCTCGAGAAGTGTTTCATCTTCCAACCTTAACTTTGCATTGATGACTTCAGGGGTTTCTGTCTTCTTATCATTGGAGATACCAGACTTGGAACAAATGTCAGCGGCAAGTTTCATCTGAGAGAGAATGTACCCTCGAGGAGAGTACGCTACTTCAATTCCTAAAAAATATCTTAAGAAACCAAGGTCAGACATGTCAAAATTTTCTTTTAAAACTTTCTTAATATCATTAATTCCTTGCTCATCACTTCCAGTGATGATCATATCATCAACATAAAGTAGTAGAATAACTACTGAAGACCATGCACTTTTTACAAACAAAGCAGTGTCAGTATAGCATGAACGAAAATTCAAACTTGTCATTACATTACTAAATCTATCATGCCAAGCCTTTGGGGCTTGCTTTAAACCATATAATGCCTTTTTAAGTTTGAAAATTTTATTTTTACCAATGCATACCCTGGTGGGGGATCCATGTAAACCTCTTCATTTAATTCACCATTTAGAAATGCATTCTTAACATCTAATTGATAGATAGGTCATTTTTTAACTGACGCAACGGCGATAAGAGTCCTAACACTAGTCATCCTAGCTACGGGTGCGAAAGTTTCTTCATAGTCTATACCGTATTCTTGAGCGTATTCTTTTGCTACTAATCGGGCTTTATAGCGTTCTAATGAACCATCACTTTTAGTTTTAATTTTGAAGACCCATCTACACCCAATCGATCTCTTTCCAGTGGGTAATGAAGTTATTTCCCAAGTTTTTGCCTTTTCAAGGGCACTAAGCTCTAAGTTCATGGCTTCAACCCATTGGGGAATGTTTCTGGCTTCATTATAATGTGAAGGTTCATGAAATGAGTGTAACACAATTAGGCATGCTCTATACCTTGGAGTTAGAGACTCATAGGAAACAAACCTATTAGGAGGATTGGAGATTCGGTCGGATCTCCTTAAAGAGGTTTCTTCTATGTTGAAACCTTGAGAGTATTTTTCTAAGGCACTCATTTGAGTCTTTACCGTCATAATCAATCCACAACCACAAGGGATCTTACACTGCCATCATCAAAACCAAACCAACTTTATTAATCAAAAGCATAAAGTCTGGGAACAAGATATAAAGGAATATAAATGAGTCAAAAAGTGGAGTCGCGTTGTCCCTAAGTAAAGTTGTCAAGCAGTCGTGTAGCCTTCGTAGCTCCTCGTACTAGCAAGTCCCCTCACTGGATCTTAGAGGCTGTGAAAAACATATAAATAAGGGTGTCAGAGTCATATATCATGTGCACGAGTCTAATGAATCAAATAAATAAAAAAAACATAAATAAGATTTATGCAATATTTTATAGGGCTACAATTACAACAAAATTATTATTCAAATAATCATTCATGCAATAGATACTAATTATTAAGCAAGAGGGAACAATTATTAAATAATATGAATCACTATTAAGCAATAAAGAACATTTATCATATATTATGGAGCAAATATCATGCAATCATTAATTTAGCACAAGAAAACAAGTAAATATGCATGATCTAATACATAACAGGAATATGCATGAATAAATTATTATCTTTTATCAGAGTTTTCTTTTATATGCATGTCCTTATGTAATGCATACAAACTTTAGTTCCTCTTTTTTTTACCATTGCCCGCAAATACTCAAAACGGTTAAAATTTTTTCGAGGTCAAGTTAGGTCCCCAGTTGTAGCTTAACACATACTTGTATTTTATTACTGTGTTTCACACTTAGCCCTCGACCGATATCAGGAATCAACATCATTCATCGGAACATTTGAAATCAACATCTAATGCCGGAAGATTATGGAAATCAATATCTACTAATGTCGTTTTCCTAATATAGTAAAAACAACAATTGTATCTACACAACACCCCCAGGCAAAGTGGCAGAATCTTCTTAAAATCGTAGCCGGGAGGTGAACCACCTAGTTGGGTTCAGAAGCACAAAATACACATGGAGTTTTAGTATCCTCACGATTCTCCAAAAGCGCAGATCCAAGATTTTCACACTAAAGAAGGAACATTTAGGAAAACGTGAATTATATTGTTCTTTTCTTTTTATCTTTTTATTATTTTTTTTTCTTTACTTTGCAATTCAACATACAAAACCAACATCATATGTTTCACAAATCAACATACGAAATTCATTAAGGGACCACAGCCCGTGGCAACATGAAACAGTGCAATTAGTCCAATAAACATTAAGTTTATTTTTGCAATGCATACAAAAACTAAACATGGAGCAATACCTACTCAAGGCCCACATGGCCTACGATGATCCACTTTTGACCACTGATGCATCTAATGCAAAAACCATAGTGAGCATGTCACTTATGCATTCATTTGACATGCTTTCAAATGCACATTCGCACATGCTAAACAAGAATGTACATGAATAACAAATTTTCATCTGCACGTGCTTATATGATTATACGAAATACATGTTTCTTTTCATGAATCATCTTTTGTTTCATATGCAATCATTCATGCAAATATTCATGTGCAGAACAACATAAATTCCAAGTTTGCACATGCACATGTTATTACAAAAATATGTGTTTCTTTACATGATTCTCCTCATGCTCAATAAGCAAACATTCATGTGTTCATGCGAGTGCACAACAAAAACCCAAATCTCAGGATTTACATGTTTATTTTAGGTATATGTATGTAAACATCATTTTGTACATCCAATCATACCTGGCAGTCCAATAACAACTATACAACAATCTGCACATGTACCAGCATGAAAATCTGCATTTTTACACATGTACTAATCCACCCTTTAACATGTATAAAATTTGTAATCTTAGCACATGTAATTCTATCCATGAATATGAGCATTTGGAACATGTAAAACTGACATGAACCAAATCATGAGCATTTACAATCATTCACGTGTACATGTAAATCCGATCACACAGGTATTTTTTTAATGTGCATCTGAACATTCATACATGAGCAAATCTGAATATACATGATCACAATAAAATCAGTCTTGTATTAAATATACGAGCATATTCTCACTCAACTCAAGGTCCCTTTTTTTTTAAATAGACTGCCTACCTGCCCAGCCAGGCAGGCCTTGCACCTGGACTGCATGCCAGCCCAAAACTATTAATTGTGTATTTTTTTTTTTATTTCTAGGTAATCAGGCACATGGCCCAGCCAAACCAGGTCGGTTGGGTCTGTGTTCTGTTGAACATGGTCCAGCCCAGCCAAACCAAGTTGGCGGGGACTGAACTCCCAGTTCAGTCCAGCCAATAGAGTCAGCTATAGACTTTAAGCATAAAAATTCTTTCTTTTTTATAAAACTAGGTTCAGATCTCAGCCCAGCCGCCCCAGTCGGCTGGGGCTCAGACCCCGCCCTGACAGAGCCTAGCCGAACCTGGTCGGGCCCACTGCCATACTTTTTTTAAGACCCCCGGTTATATATATATATATATATATATATATATATATATATATATATATATATATATATATATATATATATATATATATATATAGATAGATAGATAGATAGATAGATAGATATATAAACACATTTTTTCCCAGTCTGGACAGTCAGCTGGGACCGGACAGCAGACTGTCCTGTCCCAGCTGACTGTTCAGACTGGGACCGGACAGTTGTTCGTTCCATCCCGGACAAAAAGCATAAAAATCCAAAATTTCTTTTTTTAAAGAAATATAAATATGTATTTTTCTTTCTTCCATGGTTCAGGTTCGATTCCAAGAACCACAACCCCTTATCCATCTGTCCGGATACGTACACTGTCCAACAGACAGATCTGTCCAGGACAGACAGAACGGACAGGGGTTCAGATCTGGCCAGATCTGCCCATCATCACGATGGCCAGATCTATCAAGATCTGTCCGCCTATCACGTGGGATAGAACGGTCCATATCAGTCAAAAAATATATCTATATATATATATATATATATATGTATAAATGTACAAGAATAGGCATGTACTACATATTCTAAGCATGCACACATCATTTTCCATGGATCAGAACCGTGAAGCTAAAATAAAATCTATGGTCTTCCTTACAAAATCTTGCCCAAAAGCTTATTTAAGCTCTCTCTCCTTATCCAAAACAAGAGAGAAAGTCGTACCTTGTTTGGAGTTTGAAAAACGACCGGAAGAACCGACGGATGATTGGAGAAGAGGATCTCCTTCTTCCTTTCTCTTTTTTTTTTTTTTTTGAGTTTATATAAAAAAATAAGCCCTTATCCTTCCGGCCGTTTCTAATGTGGGCTAGAGAGAGGACTTCCCCATTTGAGAGTCACTCTCACCCACTTTTCAAAAATTTTAAAATTCTGTATATGTTGACCTATGTCACAGGGATTCGGCTAGCAGGGTGCCGCACCCGCGTCGACGCGACTCGACGCGGGTGCGGTCAACCCGATCCTGGGTGCGTTGACCGCACCCAGGGTCATTTCGGTCCATTTTTTATTGGATTTTTTTTTCAAAAAAATTGCCCTACGAAATGGGCTGCAGAATTTAAAAAAAAAATCTGAAAAACTGCTTGTTGTTGCTGCTCTTGTTTTATAAAGGGGCATTTGTTTCCACAACATCTGACGAGCTTTGTTGGCATCCCATGATATTCCTGCCTCCAAACAATTAATTCACAGCGTTGGAAAACATATTGTTAACTTGGAAATGATGATCCATCTACCTCAAAAATTAAAACCAAAATTCAAGAGCCTTTTGAAGTCTTTATGCTTCAACCAACAAAATCCTTTTTCGTCAAGGATTTTCTCTCTCCATAATAAATGATAATGGTGGTGGTAGAGTAGAGCCTTGGTGGCTATTAGTATTCACTTTTCTCCTGACGAGATGGGTGATCTAGCCGTAGCCTTGTGTAGACCTCTCTTTTCCACATGTCAAATCCAATAAATTTCTTTTAGCTGTCATCTGTGTGCAACTGTATATAAAATGAAATTTGAAGAACCCTAGGCAGTGGCGCCGTAGGCCTCGTGAAGACTCTCTCTCCAACAAACCACGTCAAACCTTTCGCTTATATTTTTTTGTGAAGACCAGGGAGTTTCAGACATGATTGAATCATGACAGTCAGCAGAACGCAGCAGACTGGGTCGATCAGATTGCCAATCCTTTGGGTTCATCAATTTTGTCCCGTTGAGCTAAAGTACACAACAAGCAGAACATGGGTAACAAGTCTTCAAACAAACACACCAGCAAAAACAACTGAACCCCGACCCGCGCCGGGGAATATATATATATTTACATTTTTGCCCCTGTCGCACCCCCACACCCGGGTTTTTTGGAAGTGTCGAATCCCCGCACCCGCACCCATGTGACATAAATGTTGACTTTATAGGGAGTCTCAAATTAGTTAACAAATGTTAAAATTCAGAATTAATTATAATTTAATTATAAAACCCAGTTAAAAAAAAAGAGATCAGACCCGACCCGGATCCTACCCGTGCCCAGCCCCTCGAAAAAGGGTTTTTTCGAGGGGCTGGCAGCCCTCAGAGGGGGGGGCCTTGTGTGCGCCCCTCCTTTTAAAAGGGCGAGAGGGGAGAGGGGAGGGTTTACGAGCCTCTCCCCCGATCCCCCGACTCTCTCTCATCTCTCGTCTCTCCTCCTCTGTCCCTGTCTCTCATCTCCCCGACTCCATCTCTCTCTCTCATTGCCGACGCCGGCGAGCCCCTCCTCGACAACCACTCTCCGGCGAGCTCCCTTCACGAAAACCACTCCCCGGCGACCTCCCTTCCGCTCGGCAGCCCAGGTAACCCCCCTTCTCCTCTTGCTTTCCCCCCTCTTTTCTTCCTCTGGGTTCGCTAGAAGGCTTGCAGGTGGCCGACGGCCCCTGTCGTGCCTTCCTCTTCCCTTTTCCGTCAGGCAAGAGGCTCCACCCCCCTTGCCTTCATTTTTTTTAGCAAGCAGGGGGCTCCGCCCCCTGCCCTTTTTTCTATTCCGGCAGAAGCCATGGCCCCTGCCCTTCTCTTTCATGTAGGGGCCGATGGCCCCTGCCCTTCCCTTAAGAAAGGAAGCAGGAGCCTTCGGCTCCTGCTTCCTTTCTTGGAAACCCAACAGGGGCCGATGGCCCCTGCCCCTCTCTTGACCGACAGGGGCCTCTGGCCCCTGTCTCGTTTTTTCTGTCGAGCAAAAGCTCGACAGGGGACATTGGCCCCTGCCTCCTCTCCTGTTAAGCCGCAGGGGGCCTTTGGCCCGTGCACTCCCTCTCTCTACTCGTTTTCTTGGCAGAGGCCATCGGCCCCTGCCCCTTTCTTTTTAAAAATCTGGTAGGAGCCGAAGGCTCCTACCCCTCCTTTCTTTAAAACCCAGCAAGGGCCTCCTAAGGCCCTTGCCCCTCTTTTTGAAGACCCAACAGGGGCCGAAGGCCCCTGCCCCTCTTACTTTTATCACGGCAGGGGCCGATGGCCCCTGCCCTTCTTTAAATATCCAGCAGGGGCCGATGGCCCCTGCACCTGTCTCCTTTGGCGGCATGGGTCATTGGACACTACCCCGTTCTTTTTCATAACTGTAGGGACCGATGACCCCTGCATTGAGTTGTGGAGAAATTGAGTCTTCTCCCTATCCTTATTCGTTTTATGCATGCTAAACAACGTACTTTTGCAATGTTACGCAACGGAGCTCGTTCGCGCCCCGCGAACTAAACCAACGATCACCTACGCTCGTAGACGACTTCTTCCTCGCAATACCCCAAGGTAGGAGAAGTTGCACAAGGACTTAAATAATTAAATCGAGCTTAAATAATTAAAGATTGAAAGGACTTAATTATATATTTATATACATATACGTATATAAGTACGCTTTTAATTCAAGGACGCGGTTTCGTTTTCCTTGTCCTTTGCTTTCGCATTTCCTATTTCTGTTTGCCGTCGCGCTTTGCGCTCAGGCTTTTGTTTTCGTATTTACTACTTACTGTCTTTTAATTTAAGGACGTGGTTTCGTGATCCTTGTCTTTTGCTTTCGCATTTCCTATTTTTGTTTGCCGTCGCGCTTTACGCCCAGGCTTTTGTTTTCGTATTTACTACTTATTGTCTTTTAATTCAAAGACGCGGTTTCACGATCCTTGTCCTTTGCTTTCGCATTTCTTGTTTTTGTTTGCCGTCGCACTTTGCACCCAGGCTTTTGCTTTCATATTTACTACTTACTGTCTTTGGATTCAAGGACGCGGTTTCGCGATCCTTGTCCTTTGCTTTCGCATTTCCTGTTTCTGTTTGTCGTCGCGCTTCGCGCCCAGGTTCTTGTTTTTCGCATTATTGTCTTTCATTTTTTGCCTTGCCACCGATTCAGCGTATTCGGAAGGGATACCTTTTCCACTATTTTATCCGATATGTTTTGGGAAAATCCTTGATCTGGGACAAGATCAAGTTGTTGGGCGATGGGTTCTTTTGCGAAGCCCATTTACCAAGACCAGTGTCGAGACTTGTGTAGCACCCAAACACTGCATCACCGGATGCGAGATTCGAGAAAATCACATGCCATATGTAAGCAAGTTGTTGATCGTTTCGAAAGATTTAGAATGTTAGAATAAAACATTATATCTTTGCGAAACACACTCCTGAGGCACCTATTGAGGACCTATACCCCTTTCCTCGAAGTGTACTCTTGAACATGTGAGGCATGTTAGTACTACGACGATTGGATGAGATGGTCTTATGACCTCGATTAGTGCTTTGTGCACGTTGTTGAAAACACATATAAAAAAAATGGGATCGCCTTCATAGGCAAGATGCTTGTTTTGGTCTAATGGACCAGAGCATGAAGAATGAGGCAACGGCTAAGAAACCCCATCGCGCTCTATTCAACCTGGCTTCGTCAAGAGAGAGGACGAAGGGTACCAACTCCGATGGACAGACCATTTATGGCTTTTTACGGGCAAATGACCTGTCTTCCCTAGTCATCGGAGGTTAGGGGGGATAGGGGCTACATAAGTTAGCCTAACACTTCTGCAGAAGTTGGATGCATCCCTATCAGGCCTTGGGGACTTACTCCATCGACCATCGGTCGTCTCTATAGGAATAGGATTCAGTCAGACAACCGAGGTATCTTAAAATACTTAACATAATGAACACTCGGCTTGGTCTCGACTGTTTTGACTCACGTGCCATGTATGTACCTGCATGGCCGGTTAACAAGTAATAACTAAATTGAGCATGCTCACCTTTCTGTTTGTTGCACTTAGTTTGTTTCTCCAGTTTATCTGTTTAGCTTGCTTGCGTAAATTGCTTGTTTAAGCCTTCTTGATTAGCTTATTCGCTTAATTTGCTTGTTACTACCTGGTGCATAAATTATTTATGCCTAATTTAGTTCTTTCGGTTTTTGTGCTCACCTACTAGTTTTTCGCAAAACTAACCCATTTCATGGGTACAGATGACGAATAGGTGCATCACAGGCGATGACGCGACTGCGAGATGACTTCAGGATCCAATGTTTCTGATCGTAGTTCTTCTCCTAGACATTTTGGTTATTGTTATAGTTTCCCTGAAGAAAATCCAAATTTTGTACAAACCTTACACTCTCTTTTAATAGAAGAAATGGTTTCCTAAGTATTATTGCAGATCGTCCATGGTAAATCTTTGTTCTCTCGCTAACGTGCCCAAAGTTGTCAAATTTGTCCTTTTTTTAAAAAAAAAATTTGTTTCTGCTGATTTTAAAAAATTACTCTGTAAAGAAAAGGAATTTTTCAATTATTTCAAAGGAATTATAAAGTTCAAAATTTTGGGGCGTTACATTAATAATTATTTATTTATTTATTTATTAATTATTAATAATTAAATATCTAAAAACTTCTAGAGGGTACCTTACCCCTCTGGGAGTCTTTCTAACTCCAGTTAACTTCAATTTAAACATAAATATTGAATTTAAAGTTGTATTTTTGTTGGATATGGATTTTGGATGTAGATCCAGATTCAAGATCCAAATCCATATTCAAAATCCATTTGGATCCTAGACTGGATCAATTCTTAATTAATATGGGTCTTGGATTGAGTCCAAATCCATATTAAATTGGATCCAGTCCGATCCAAATCCGGACCCAGCCCGTCGAGACGGTCCTTTTTAGAAAAAAATGATTTTCGAGTTAACCGTAGCCCAAATTCAAAAAAATAAAATACCACTATACTCAGAATTTTGAGACGCATCTAACGATATATAACTCAAATTTTGACTCTAAAATTCACCTGAATTTCGCTCGAATTTCGGTTCAATTTAAAAGTCAAAAATAAAACTTTTTCTGACCTTTTCATTGGCTCATTTAGGCCTTGTCGATGAGACCTGGGCCAAACCCAAACACAAAGGAAAAAGAAAGAAACAAAGAGAGGAAAAGAGAAGAAGGAGGAAGAAGAAGGCTTCTTCTCCAAGCAACCATCATTTTTTTTGTTTTCTTTCAATATACGGTTAAGGTACGGGTCTTTCTCTTGTTTTGAACGAGAAAAATAGCGTAGATTTGAATTCTATGCAAAATTTTAGCAAAAACCCATGTGAAAAAAGTAAATCTGAATATTTACTCTAAGATTCATGGTTGAAATTAATGTTTTCCCCCTTTTTCGAAGTCTATTTTGGAATAAAAATACATATGAGTATATATATAATGTGTCGTAAATCCATGGAGCTGGACCAATCTGCTATGTATTTAACATGCGTCTGTTCGGTTGGCCTGACCTGCCAAGCCACCTAACCCAACCGAGCAATCGGCTGGGCAGGCACTTGAAAATATATATTATATTATATAAAATCTTGCTTTGATAAAAGCCATAGCCGACCTATTGGCTAGGCATCTGGCCCTAACAGGGCCCAGTCAACTGAGTTGGCTGGGCAGGGAAACTGACCCAGCCAACTGAGTCAGCTGAGTGGATTCAGCAAGCTCAGAACCAGCTGATTGGGCAGGGTGCTTTCAAAAAAAAAAAAGAAGTAAATATTTTATTAAAACATTTTTAAACCCAACCGACTGGCCTGCCAGGCCTCGGTGATCTTGTGCAGACCCAGCCACTTGTCGGCTGGGCAAGGTATTCAAAAAACTAAAAAAGAAATACTTAGTATGTTGTTCTTAATTGTCACCATATGTGCAGACTTGATATGTGATTAATTCCTTCAAGTACATGCACATTGCTTAGGCCTATTGAGCTTGAATAGAAATTCCAATATGTATGTAAAATTTCTAGATTTGCTTATCATATTAAATATGGCATGAATGCATGTTAAGAATGAGGTTTTCGCATGCTTAGAATGGATTTCTTATGCCCGGTCAATGTTTTTATATAAAGCTACTTCATGCGCATGTGTAACTCAAAAGAATTCATGTGGTTGTGCAAGTATATCATTTTATGTGTGTTCACATATGTTAGTTCAAAATGATTCATGAATGAAAGCATGTAAATGACATGATTATGTGAACATATTATAATAGCTTTGTTGTTCATGCACATTCTTGCGTAGTATATGTGAATGTACATTGATAAGCATGTGAAAAGAATGCATAAGTGGCATGTTCTTTATGATTTTTGCAAATGGATGCATCGATGATCAAAAGTGGGTCATCGTAGGCCGAGTGAGCCTTGAGCATATATTGTTCCTTATTTAGTTATTTATGCATAAGAAAAATCAAACTTGATGTTATTGTTCTAATTGCACTGTTCTATGTTGCCGCGGGCTATGGTCCCGTGATGAGCTTCGCATGTTGATTTGTGAACCAGTGTTATTAATTTTGCATGTTCAATTGCAAAATAAAGAAGTGAATTAATAACAAAATAAAAGAAGAGAAGAGTGTAATCTACGTTTCCTCGATGTCTGTTCTTTAGTATGGGAATCTTGGACTTGCGGTTTTAGCGAACCGTGAGGATACTAAAACTCAGTGTGCGTTGTTGTGCCCTTAAACCCGATATTGAGGTTCATCTTCCAGCCACGATTTTAGATATTTCGCCACTTTGGCTGGAGATGATGTATAGATACAACTGTAGTTTTGATATACCAAGAAAATGGCATTACGGTTGTTGATTTATATAGTGTCCCGGCATTAGATGTTGATTTTTAATATTTCGATGGATGGTGATGATTCCTGATGTCGCTCGAGGGCTAAGTGTGGAACCCAGTAATAAAATACAAATTGTATGTTAAGGTACAACTGAGGACCTAACTTTACCTTGAGAATTGTTTACCCATTTTTTAGTATCTGCGGGCAACAGTAATAAAAAGAGAAACTAAAGTTGTGTGCATTTAATAGGAACATGCATATAAAAGAAAACTCTGATAAAAGACAATAATTTATTCACGGTTGTAGAAATCACAAGCCTAACTCACTTTCGTAGGAATCACGGTTGCATTTAGCTTATGCAACAAACCCTTTTAACCCCTGGGTTACCCCAATTGACGAGTAAGGTCTCGTGAGGGTCTAGAGTGATGCTACCCACAAACATCTTTCCTTGCAAACCTCAAAAATAAATATGTAGTTACCAACAAAGAACTATAGTTGTTAGATCTACCACATCACTCCATTTGTATATCTTCATATGCTCATGTGAGAAACAAAAATATTCATGGTGATAAGTGTTGAAAAATGTAATACATGTATCAGAATTAGTGTGCTACCCCTCTTCTTTTGTACATTTTATTATTGTCAAGATTAGGAATAACACCTTTGCTGCAACTTCTCCAAGATTTCCAGACATAGCAAAATGATTTTGAATCACACGAAATGAAGGGTCCTTGAATCCTCTTGCAAGAGCCTACAATAACCATAATAAGTTAAAATCTTCACCAAATTTAACACAAAATCAAGAACAAAGTGAAAACACAAACATGGCAGACCAGAGACTGCCCAGGGCGACAGTTTAGGCTAACAAAATTATGTGTAGCTGGTAATGAATGGAGATTTTGCCTCATGAAAGAACATGTTAGTCCTCAGACAAACAAATTCTACTGACCAATCTAATAACCTTCATGAAAACTTGTGGTTATTCTCTCATAATCAATCTTTGCACCCACAGAATCACAGACATAAATAGAGGAGAAAGGAGCTACAGCAGGTCATGAACACTAAAGAATCTTGTTCTATTGGGTTCATTAAATAATAAACAGCCTAATTAGGGTTGATTGCAAACAGATTTAAAAACACAAAATATTACAGCATATGCCACACTAACAAGTGATACTGAAAAAAAAACAAAATATTACAAGGTAGTCATGCAGAAATGAACTATGGCATAACTGCAATTTTGCCCCTAGCAGTACTTCGCACATCTCTCCTTCGAGTTGTACACCATGCTTGAAAACATACAACCTGTCCTTCAGAAACTAATGTCTCGCCTTTGACAGAATTTTTGTAAAGATACCTGCTACCTAATTTTTAAAACCAACACATACCACTAATTCTTCTAACTTTATTCTTTTTCTAACAAAGTTGTAATGAATTTGGAAATGTTCAGATCTATCATGAAACACTACATTTATGGAAAATGTTAAAACACTTATTTTATCATGCAAATTCCCAATTTTAACAGTATATTATATAGTTGAATCATTTTTATAATAAACTAAACTACGAATATTAGTGCCTTTCACATATCCTACAATTCTTTGAAGTGTTTCCATATGTATTTTGGCAGAAGAGTGCATGAACTGACATACCCAGTTAGCATGTGAAGTGCCAAGATGAAAACGGTCAAGCATCCAAGGCACCATGATACATTTTATGGGTCCACCAATAGTACTCCTTCACTTCACCTCATGACAATGTCTTGTTCATGGAATGAAAAGTATCTATTGATTTATAGCTTTTTATATTGAACCTTTTCAAAACATGCACTGCATATTTTCCATGTTTAAATTTTATCATCACTTCTATTACTTATCTCCCTAAAAAGTACTTTAAATCACAAAAATCTTTCAGTAAAAAGTTCTCATAGAATAATGTTTGTATCATTCATAATGGAATTGGAATTTCCAACAATAATGATGTCATCGCAATGCAGAAAAATTACCACCATAGTTTTATCTCCCTTACATATGAATGATATACTTCTGCTCCTATGAATTCTTTTAGTTTTAAGCATTGCAAAAACTTTGAATTTGAAGTTCTTAAAGCATGTTGTTCCAAACCGTAAATCATTTAATTAAGTTTGCAAACATGTCTGTCAGTGTTGGCTTTATTTGAAACCCAAAAGTTGTTTCACCAATATTTCTTCTCTCAATTCAACCATGTAAACAAACACCCTTCACATCTAATTGATGTAGAATCCATCCATGAGAAAAGAAAAGAGCAATCCTTATTGTAACAATTTTCACCCTACGGCTCAAAGTCTCTCCATAATCTTGTTAATATATATATATATATATATATAGTTCTAGTTTGCCCGATAAGGGCATTTTCATCTTTTCGCATGTACTCATAGTTGTTTTCTAGAAACAAATATTTTCTTATTTATTTTTTGTATTCCTTTTTATGTATTTTTTACCTTTTCTTTTTCTTTTTTGTTTATAGCATTTGGGGCCCCACTCATGGAGTCGTTGGGACCCCAACGGTCATAAATATGACCATTAGGAGCTCCCCAACGACTCTATGAGGGGAGCTCCCAATGGTCTCCTCCTCTCTTTTTTGTGCATAAATAGGGGGTGTTCCCCTTTGTTCTCCTCATGTATTTTCACAAGTCTCCAATAATATTTATTCTTTACTTGTTTGCTTTGCCTTTTGAGGCTTTTTGTATTGTCCCTTCGTGGACTTCTTGCTTTATGTGCTTATTGTGCGTTTGTATTTGTCCATTATTGGACTTGGTTGATGCTTTTGCATCTTAAGCTTGTAATTTTGCATACTTCATTACAAATCTAAGTATCTAACCTATGCTACTGTTTATAATCTTGCCTTGTTTTATGCATTTCTATATTTAATCGTGCATACCCATTTGCATTCAACCAAACTCTTATATTTTGGTCTCCAAGCTATCTCTCCTATCACATTATAATGCATTGATTTAGTTTCTTCATTCATAAACTAACCCATCTTTTATCCTTTGCTTCTTTCAAATAAGAATAAAGCTCATCTTTATGAACCTTACTACAGACTTTATGGAGTGATGTGAGAATCCTTTGTAAGAAATTGAGCAATTAATATCATGACACTCTAGTTACCCTTCTCGATACTTGAATTGCTTTGGCTGACTGGGAGCTTCCATCACATCTTTATTTGCTTCATTCTCATAGGATTCACCAGCATCAAACTTAGTTCTTTTATAAACTTTCAATTATGACTTTATAGTGTTTTCAGCATTGGCAATATCTGAATTGTCTTTGGTAGCATCCACAATCTCGATGGCATTTTGAATCAACTTCAGCAGCATGTGTTTTATTATCGTGAATTGCTGATTCATGTCTTTCTTTAGCGTCCGTCATTCATTATTGATACATTTGCACAATCATCTTCGTTTACATCAGGATACTTGCATTCATCATAAAAAATCCTCAGAAATTCTTTCCTTGGATTACTTGGGGCATCATCAATTTCATGGCTTTCTGCAACATTGTATGGGATGAGAATAAAATAAGATTGGTGACTATGATCACAAGTAATAATAGAAACTACCATGGTAATAAAGGGAAAACAGATGAGAGTACACTCAGTACAGTTAAATTCCTAGTACTGTGATTGACTGCAACATTGCAGATATATCGCTCTAAGGGAGATGTTATTGTCCATTCTTCCATAGATGTGTCAAGTGCAACATATTCTTGAAGGTTAGGTCCAACATTACCAGTACCCTCATTATTTACAGAATTAAAAGCTACATGTTACTAAAAAATCTAGTTTTCATGCATTGATCCCATAGTCACCAATATCGCTGATATTTTGAAAATATTGCAATATTATTGCTATCTCAAGGTCAGCCGATATTTTCCTGAGATTTTTCCAATATTTTCAAAATATCGCCAGAACATACAATATCACGATATTTTCAAAAAACATCTTTTTTATATCTTTTAAGTATCTTTTTTTGTTTATTTATATTTTAAAATCTTTTATAATTGTTTATTTATGTTTTTGAAAGAAAAATATTATAAAACCTACTATTTCTTATCTTTCCTATTATTCTATATATTTTTCAAAATTTAAAACTTCTGATATTTTCCCAAGATTTTTTCGAGAAAACAACTTTTTGAAAGAAACTCCTGAGAGAAATCTCATCGAGAAATTGCTGAGCACAATATTGGTGACTATGATTGATCCAAACCTTGACAAAACTACCAGCATTCCTTCAACTATAAGTACTCCTTGGGGTGGGTAACAGTAGTTGTTTCATATCTATGACCAAGATTTCCATACCACACCATAATTATTAAATCAGCTTCCAGCAACACAACCTTCGTTATCATTGAAATAACCATTTGAAAACTGGCCAACAACTTGAAATGAAACTACAACACAGACAAGAATTTTTATCATCCGTGTGCAATCAAACTAAAAACAAGCATGACAGACATAGCCCTTTAGTAGCAGACACCTACATTTTTGAGTCTGAATGGCATGTCCTTGTAACAGTAAATGCTGAATGGGGTACAAAGTACAAACACTGTCTTGTCCTGATCCTCGGATAGGCCTTCCTATTGCTAGTTTTGACTTCTATTTGGCATTTGTAAAATCCTTCCTAGCATATCAGCTATGTATTAACAAAATTTTATTCCTTCTAATATAAAGGTCATGGTTCATAAATTATACAGGAAAATCATTCAAAAGGCATAATAAAATGGTATCAAAGCATGTGGGAATAGATATTTTCTCATAAACAATAATAATCCATCAACGACAGTCAAAAAAGGCTAAACACATGAATATTACTCAAAGATACAACAAATGGGAGAAAAAGGAGACATAAGATGTAAAGTAAAGTGCACTCTAGAAAAGGACAATATAAAAAACAAGCTATAACCAGGAAGTAGGGCTGGTAAGCGAGCTGAACAAACCGAAAAAGGCATGTTCGGGCTTGACTCGTTTACTAATGGATAGAGATCGTGGCTCGGCTCATGTTTGTTTTTAGCCAAGCTGAGCTCAAAATCGGCTCCCCCCCTGAATGAGACGAGCCGAACACGAGCTGGCTCGTGTAAAAACATTTCATATTTTTTATACATGGAATATATATTTTATATATTACACTTAAAATATATTATTTTTTATATATTACACTTAATAGTTGATATTTTATGTATAATTTTTCATTCATCCTTCTCTTTTTATATATATTTTATGCATTATTTATTTTATATATTATACTCAAAACATATACTATACATAAAAAAAAATTAATCTATACGAGCTCTCTTGAGCTGACCCGAGCTGAACACCTTGTGTTCAGACTCTACTCGTTTAAGATAAACGAGCTGCTCGTGGCTTGGCCCACCAGCTATACGAACCAATCACAACCGAGTTCATGCCAAACCGAGCCAAATCACGAGCTACTCGGTTCGTTTACCAGCCCTACCAGGAAGCATACACCTAACTTTTGGATACCTTTGCAAGGTTCCCAACTGATGCAAGTGGAAGAAAATATGCTGGGTAGAGTTGAGTTGCTAGCTCGAATATACTGCAGAACGGATCCATCAGTGTAACATGATTCTGGCTGATTACAATTTAGATCACAACAATTTTGAAAAGGATAGGATAGGAAACCTTCCAGCACTTCCAATGAAATCTGCATACATTCTCCATTGCTTTGGATCATCATCAAAGAGAGCGCCAAATCGTCCACCTAGAGACAATTATAAAGACTTTAAAAACGGAAAGTTGTGTGGATAACAAGTTCAATGTAGCATGATCGATGTTCAACAAACCAATGAAAAGACGCCCAAGAGCTCCTAGGCCATCCTTTGACACCCATCTGCAGACAGCACAGACTAGTTCATTTCTTCACTGAATATGGCACAGAGAAACATCTAGAGATTTTCAGAACTTTGAACTTTAAAATACATAACATATATAGAATTGAGTTTCATATATATAAATTCAAGCTTTCTACAAGTCAAGAGTCAATGTCACTGCAGGGTCACAGGGATTCGGCTAGCAGGGTGCCGCACCCGCGTCGACGCAACGCGGGTGCGGTCAACCCAACCCTGGGTGTGGTCAACGCACCCAGGGTCATTTTGGTCCAATTTTTCGGACTTCAAAAAAAATTGCCAAGAAAATTTTTTTTGCCCTATACGTCACAGGGATTCTCCAACTAGGTGCCGCACCCGCACCCGATGCGGTCAACCTGACCCTGGGTGCAGTCAACGCACCCAGGATCATTTATGTCCAGCTTTTGGACTTTATATATATATATATATATAATTTTTTATACTTTTGCCGCATCTCCGCACCCACACCCATGTGACATAGCTGCAGGGCATTACTCCAAGATCTAGCAGAATGTAGAAGAGAAACTACAGATCCCACTCCTGAGGTTCAGTTCATGTGAGCTGGCAAAGTGGCTTGATGGTAAAGGCGTCTAGGCAATGTCTAGGCATCAAGCCTAGGGTAGCACCTGGCTCATCCAGACAAACCTAGGCATTGCTGGAAAGTGCAAAATTGAATTTAACAATTAAGAACAAGAATAGAAATATGGGTTTTTTTTTAAATAATTATGAATATGTTGTTTGGTTGTCTTCATATGTTATATGAATAAAAAATAGCATGGTAAACTAAGAAGAAAGAATCAATCATATGCATTCCATAAAAAACAGCCAAACATCAAAGACACAAAATTTCATATCTCTACCCAGAATAGCATGGTAAATGGTAATGAGGTTCAAATGTCGAAGAGCACAAGAACATCCACAATGATGAGCCTAAGGGCATCGATCCATTTCAAGAAAAAACAAAACAAAACAAGCAGACAGAAATTACCCCCTAATTGGCTCTTCTCCTATGCTCCCCAATTTTTTACCATAATCATCATCACAGTTTATGGCTTTGAGCAAGCCTATTATTCAGTTATTCTCAAGGTCATCTTCCGCTATGTTTTCAAAATTCTCCTTCTATTTCCACCAAGAGCCAAAAAATCTATACCTCTGCCCTTTGCTCTTTCGACCACTAACAAGCAAAAATGTGAGAGAAGGATCATCACGCTGGATCAAAACAGGTTAGCATTGAACTGACCCAACCTTTTTCCTTTTCAGTATGGTACCCTACATATTATTGGAACGTGATGAGACCTAAGATCTGGAACTGGATCCAGTCCAGACCCAAACCACGTTAAAGCCCTTTTGTTACCCTCATGTTGTAATCTTCATTTTACCCCTTATTTGTTTTGCCTTGGAGTTATAAGGTTGGGGTCAATATTGTAAAATCAATAGTATGTTATTATAAAAGGATTGAATTTCACGTTTTCCTCTCTTGATTAAGGAACGTAGTTACAGAAAGAAACCTGTCTTCCCTCTTCTTCTCTTCTTGCTTATCCTGCGGTAAACCTGGCACATAGAGACATGATCCATATTCTAATATGGTATCAGAGAAGGGCCGGTTGATCAGATTCCTTCCAGGTATGTTCCCATAGATTTTGATCTGCCTTTTGGGTGGGCTTTTTCCAAATCTGTTCCTCTCTCTCTCTCTCTCTCTCTCTCTCTCTCTCTCTCTCTGAATTCTGTGTAAAACCCGACAATTTTATAAAATAATTCAAATTGGGCCTAGATCCATATTTCGGATCTAGGACCCATAAAGGGGGTAATTAGGATTAATCGATTTAAACCTCGATTTAATAAATAAATAAATTAAATTTTTAAGTTTTTAAATATTTATCCGAGGATCCACAGTTGGACCCATTTGGATCCAACTTAATGGATCCATTTTGATTTTTGGGGCCGGGTTACGGGTCCCGGGTTCGGACCCGAGCCGCGCCCCATGTTACAGCCTTTTAAATAAAAAGGGCAACCCGATAAGGGTTGCCCGATAAGGGTTGCCCGATAAAACCTAATAGGAAAAGGGGGGGGGGGAAGGGGGGGGTTACGCAGGGCGTAACCGACCTTCCCCCCATCTCGGCATGGAAGAAGGGGGGGGGGGGTCTTGGCCGATAAAAGGAAGTGGAGAGGGAGCCCTCTCCACTCGTCTCTCTCTCTCCACTCAGTCCCCCATCTCGCTCCCTCATCTCTCTCTCCCTCTATCCCTCTCTCTGTCGAGTTCGGTGTGCCGGAAGAAGAAGAGGTCGCCGGCGAGCTGCGGCAACTAGCAGCCATCGCCGACCTCCAGCGAGCTCCCCGTCACGGCAGCAGCAAGGAGCAGCCCCAGCCGACCGTGCATACGTGCCTCCAGCCTCCGATCGCCGGAAAGATCGCCGGAAAACCAGCGAAACAGGTACGGTGCTTCTTGGATTTCGGGTGAGGGATCGAACATAGGTTCGATTCCATGTGGGGGTTTGAGGGTAGTATTTGGGGTTTACATCAACCCTAAACCTAAAACCCCAAATCGGTGATTTGGGGGTTCCGGATCTTTCCAGGTGAGGGGTGTTTTTCCTTTGTTTTTGGCTGGATTGTATATAAGTTATCTCCTAAACTTAGTTCAGATTCAAGATAGTTATTTTATTTGGGTGGATGTCAATATTTGAACCTACGATTCCTTTTCTTGATTTGGAATTGAGGCATGATACATGTTAATTCTGTTTGGGGATATCGTTTTGGGTGAAATCCCAAACCCAGAATAGCAGTAAGACCTTACTGCATATTTTGTCACTATGCTACTCTGCTTAAAAGAAAAAAAAAACTGATTGTTTGCTAATTGGGACTTTAAATGAAAACTCTATGGCCCGATCCATTCTTTTGGAAAGAAAGAAATTTTCTGTGCAAGTTAATGAGCCCAACCTAGTTTTGCTCATGTTGAAATCTGTACATTTGATTGGCTTTTGTTCCTGCTGTTTCCATTTGGGGTCATCAAGCCTCAGAAATCTATTTCAATTTTTGTCTTGCCATGTCATACTGTGATGCGCCAAATACAAGAACAGAATTATTAGATACACATAGCCGACCCCCACTCTTTTGTACAGTCCCCCATCCATACTCGGCATATCATGTAAACAGGGCACATTTGTTATCATTAGTTCACTGAATTTTTGTTTGTTGCAAGATCTTATTGAAAGTTCGACTGTTTCAGTAATGTGTTCTAAGTTATCCATTTACAGAAGTCTTGGTTATTCACACTGATATTTCAGGTTATTCATTAACGAAATCGTGAATGGGTTCATTAGTATTGTATTTCTGTCAGGCAATCTATTGATAGAAATTGGAATTTCTTCACTGTGCTTTTCATTTTCACATTGACAGAATGTTTCACCTCAATCTAATATCCTGTAGCTTGAGGGTTATAAGTAGTGGTGTTATCCCCAACACTATTGTCGTTGGGATCATCTTTGTATCTCTGATCTGCAACATTTGGGAAGTCATTGATGACATTGACCGTGTGGTTTCAGCATGATCGGTGGATTCGTAGTTGGCTGGGTCAAAATGATTTTTATTTCACCCTTATGACTTTCTTTCACAACTCTTATTTTCTTGAAACAGTAGGGATTGACTTCAATTGATTAAAGTAATACTGACTATTGGTTTTTGTATTAGGTTACACCGATCATTTACTTTTCCCTAATTATGAATATTTAAGATACCTTCTCTTGAATGTATCGTTCTGTTATTGCAAAATTGGTTGGTGGAGGGGCATACATGATAGGAATGCGTGCATCCCTTAATTATAAATTTCTAGGTCCGATTTATGTGCATGATAACTCATGCTATGAATGAAAGGTTTCATGTATCTACATGATGGGACATGTTTAATTATCATGCATAAATATTCTCATATACTTATGAAACTATGGATGAATGCATGTGTGTTAAGTGATTACATAAAAGCACTTACACATGAATGGTCACACATGCATAGGTCTGTGGAAGCTCATGCACATTGTTAAAATGGTATGAATGAATGTGCATTTGGAATTATGTTGGTATTATTGCATACATTGCAAGTTGTTATGATTTTTACATACGATGCATCGATGGCCTAGATGGACCATCATCGGCCTGGAGAGCCGTGGGTTTGGTTTTCTTTCACATATGTTTTTAACTGCATCACTTAAACCACATAAGATGGTTTGGCACATTACTACACTGTTCTAATGGTTTATACGGGCTGGAGTCCCTAATGGGTCCCTGCAAGGGAGGATGCGGGGTTTTCACTTTACTTTTGCATATGTGTGGCAAACTTAAAGAAATGGACTTAATTAAAAATATAATGAATAAGAACAGTGTAATATACATTCTGGGATATCTCATTTGGAGTATGAGAATCTTAGATATCCGGTCTTGGGGAGACTATGAGGATACAAAAACTCCGTGTGCGTTGTTGCCCATGAACCCGATATTGAGGTTCTTCTATTGGTCACGGTTTTAAGGAGAGCCCGCCACTTTACCCGGGAGTGGTGTGTTAGTCACAGCTGTGAGTTTATGGTACCAAGGAAGTGGCACTTGTGGGCGTGGGGTGTCCCTTGTGTCCCCGACATTAGATGTGGAGGTCTAATGTTCCGATGGATGGTGTTGTTTCCTGATATCGATCGAGGGCTAAGTTGGAACCCAGTAATAAAATACAAATTGTATGTTAAGCTACCCTGGGAACCTACTTGACCTCGGGGTTTGTACCCGTTTGGTGTATCCGCGGGCAACTGTAATTAAAAAGAGGAACTTAAGGATGTGTGCATCTAATAGGGCATGCATATGGAAAGATGAAACTTAAATGAAAGATAACAGAAGAAATCATGCATTGCACATAATCATGCATTTTTCTGTTATGCATTAGATCATGCATGTTTGAATCACTCTTGATATCATGACATGATTTGGTATTAGCATATGATTTACTTCTTGAAATCATGCTGCAAGGTTTAATTATTTAGTTCCTGATATATGTACTGTTTTACTATTCTTGACTGGTGAGCTCATGCAATTGTTGGTAGTTATAGATATTTGAATGTTGCAAAATTTTATATCTGCACTCACTCAAATCACTGCATGAAATCTTATCCATGTTCTTTCTCACCTGGTTTCTTTAGAAGTAGTTGTGCTTAGAATTTCGGTTCTAACACCCTACTTTGTTGGTTTTTCACAGGAAATGGTGAACAGTGAAGTTGGACATGCATCTGAGAATGGATGAGTTATACTTGGGCTTGTCAGCTTCAGTAGAGGACTTAGTGGTTATTTCTTTTGTCTTTTAGTTCTTTTAATTTCTGCAATTGTTACTTTACTTTCAGTTGAAGAAAACCTTGTCTTTGAAATTTTCTTACTCATTAATAAAAGAGTTTTAGTTGGTTGATATGGATGATAATTGCAACTTCGTTTGTGGTGGTTGGGCTATCCAATGGAAAGTGGAACTGTGAGGACCCCAGATCTCTGGGAAGGTTTCCACAACTCTTAGAAAAAAAATATTCCGCATTTTTAAAGGGTATGGATTGGGGTCGTTACATTCTGAGTCTCTTCTTGAACCTTATTTTCTGTCTCCTTTGCATATGGTTGTCATATTTGATTCCTTCTTTGATGAATCAAATCTATGTCCCTCTCTAAATCAGATCTGACATTAACCCCTCTCTTCTCCCTGATTCATATCTGACGTTAAGTCTGTTTCTAATACTTCTTTTATTATACTGGTCTTGATATCAGATCTGACCAGATCTGAATATCGTGAGTTTAGCTGGGCACAATCTGTCTTTCCCAAGATTCTAAAAGCCTTTCTTGATTGATTTGGATATCGGTTTTCATTAAATCTGGAGTTATCTTTTGTGCTTCTTTTATAAGTCTGTTATATGTATATATATATATATATATATATATATATATATATATACTCTGGATCTGTTTAAGGCTCAATTTTGACCTTTTTAGATATATATTTATTCTGTTCAAGGCTCCTGTTGACAGCAAAAGATATTGGTTCTTGCGTTTTTACGCATTCTGCTTTTCTCGATCCAAAAAAAAAAGGATTGAATTCATGTATGCCTTGATATGTGTTTGAAGTAGGTCATTTATCTGATTCTCTTTGCATTATATTTTCATTATTATTGCTTTTGTCCTATCTTATTGTTTAAAAGGTCATTTGCAATGGAGTTGGGTTCCTCCTCTCCAAATCTGTCCTCCGACTTTCTTCTGAAAAACTCAACTCCTCTAATTTCCTGATTTGGAAAAGGCAAATTACTCCCTTCATAAGGAGTTAGGATCTATCCTGGTTCCGCCAGAGTTTATTTTGCAGGATAAAAAGGATGAGAAGGGACAAGTCATTTCTTAATCTCAGATCAGGAATCCAGAGTTCATTAATTGGATGAAAAGGGATCAGGCCCTAGTAGCCTATATTACTTCGACCTTTTCATAAGAAGTTTTGATCGGAATCCCAGATGATTGCCCGGCTAGGCAATTATGGATGTATTTGGCAGGGACTTACTCTCAAATATCAGAGTCCAAGGTAATGTTTTTGAAACGTGAATTTCAAAATTTGAAGAAAAACAGCAACACTTTTATTATGGACTATCTTAAATAAGATTAAGAGCATAACTGACCAGTTAGATCTAATTGACCAAGAGGTATTTGACAAGGACAAAGTGCAGCGGACCTTAAATGGTTTAGGGCCAGAGTACTATGTGTTTTGCACCACTCTGGAGTGTCTTGGAGCCCTTCCTACTTTTGAACATCTAAGGCCTAAGCTACTCACTTATAAAATGTCTCTTAAAGGCCTATCCGACAATGTGAACAAAGGACAGGGAGATTCACAAGATGTTCTTTATACCGGATCTTTCCGTGGGAGAGGCTATGGGTTTTGTGGAGGTAGAGGATATGAGATGTGGTGAGAGGTCTTCACCACAGTTCAAGCTGCACAGAAAACAGAAAATAGAGAAGAGAGAGAGAGATGCACAATGGTTGGGGCGGCAAAAGACTTACACAGCCACCAAACCCTAATCGTTATTTATTAAAGCAATTTTACAGTGGGGACTATATTACAGAAATGCCATTAATGAAAAACACATGTCAACAGCATCGTGCGTATGGATCCAGATCCAGATCCAGATCCATACCCATTCTCTATTTTAACACCCTTCCTCAAGTTGTACATGGTTTTGGAGCATGTACAACTTGCTCTTCAATAGCCAAAATTGACGTCATGTTAACCCCTTGGTAAACAAGTCTGCCACTTGATCTTTTGTTCGAACATGACATAGTTCTATCTCTTTCATCTCGACTTTCTGTCGTATAAAATGTTGATCAATCTCAATATACTTCATTCTGCTATGATGAATACGGTTACATACAATATTTATTGCGCTTTGATTGTTGCATAGAAGAGATGATCGAATAATTGTCTCCCCAAGATCACTCAATAAGGGTCTAATCCATGTAATTTCTGTCGTGCCTGCAGCCATCAACCTGTATTCTGCCTCTGTACTCGATCGTGCCACTGCCTTTTGTTTCTACTGTTCCAAGACACTAAATTGTGTCCAATGTATACACAATATCCAGAGACGGATCGTCTCTCATCGGGATCCCCTGCCCAATCTGCGTCTGTATAAGTGATGAGTTCATGTCCTTTATGTAGGTTATCGTTCTTGCGATAAACAAGTTTGTCTCCTATAGTTCCTTTTAAATAGCGTAGAATACGCTTCACAGCTTCCATATAACCTTCCGTTGAAGCATGCAAAAAATGGGATACCTGATTGACAGCATAAACTATATCAGGTCTGGTAAAAGTCAAATACTGCAGCAACCCTACAAGACTTCTATACGTTGTAGGGTTGACACAAAGGTGGCCATCTTCAGAGCTCAGCCTTTGATGTAATACACTCAAAGTTTTGACTAGTTTGCAATTCGTCATCCCGACTCTTTCCAGAAGATCAGGAGTGTACTTTTGTTGCATGAGTGTCAACGTGTCTTTTTGTCTGTCAACCTCCACACCAAGGAAGTACCTCAACTCCCCTAAATCTTTCATCTTGAAAGTTTTCATCAAAAAATGCTTCACTTATTGCATATGATTATCTGAACTCCCAATGATCACAATATCATCAACATATATAAGAAGAAGTGTAACATGTCTGTCTTCTGGTAAATAAAGAGTGAGTGGTCCAGAGAGCATCTTCTAAAACCATAGCCTTGAATTTGCATGGAGAAACTTTCAAACCAAGAGTGAGACGCATGTTTCAACCCATATAGAGATTTCCTTAGCTTGCACACCCAGACAGTAGGATCCTTCTCGGCATACCCAGGAGGTTGCCCCATATATACTTCCTCCTTTAGAACCCCATGCAAGAGTGCATTTTTAACATCCATCTGGCTAAGCTTCCATCCTCGGTCGACGGCTAAGGATATGATGACACGAATTGTGCCCATTTTGACTACCAGACTAAATGCTTCATCGTAATCTTCACCATATTGTTGCGTGAATCCCTGAGCAACAAGTCGTGCCTTATATCTCTCAATACTTCCTTTGAGCTTATATTTTGTTTTATAAACCCATTTTGAGCCAACTACATTCTTTCCTTCTGGCCGAGGTACTATTTCTCAAGTCTGGCACTCATGAAGAGCTTTCATTTCTTCATTCATAACCCCAATCCAATGACGGGATTGAAGAGCTTGATTAAAACAAGTGGGTTCATTCTGCTTTGTGAACTGAGACATAAACAACTGAAAATCAAGGGAAAAGGTCTCATAACTCACCCATCGCTGAATAGGATGCCTGATGCATAACGGCCTTTGAGCCGGATCACTAAAGATGATTTCCACATCCAGCCCTGTATTTTTGTCCCTTCTAGTGTAAATTTGTCCAGAGAAGCGTTCAACTGGAGGTGGCTCAACTAAAGATGGCTCGGCATGCATCTGTGAGTCACCCAACTCCCTACTCAAGTCGAAGGAAGGACAAGCCGCCTGACATATCTCTCCTGTATTGGCAAAAAGATCTGCGCTAATCCATGGATCATATACCTCTACTCGACATGGCAACTGTTCGGAGTCATTGATCTGAAAATTCTGCTCATCAAAAACAACATTCCTAGAGGTCCTAATATGTTTTATAATAGTCATAGCATCGATAGCCTTTGTATTCATCTGCATACCCAACAAATCTGCACTTAGTGGCCTTGTCCTTAAACTTATTTCGCAAAGATGAATCAATATGCATATAACATACACAACAAAAAACACGCAGCTCATCATAAGAGGGATGTTGCCCAAATAAAGTATAATAAGGGGATTTCTGATCCAGAAGTGCCATAGGAAGACGATTTATGACATGAACAGATGTGTGAAAAACTTCTGTCCAGAGACTAATGGGCACCTTGCTGTCATGTAACATGCTTATCGCACTTTCAACAATATGTCGGTGTTTCTTCTCCGCAACCCCATTTTGTTGAGGGGTATGGGGGCAAGAAACATGTCGACTTATTACTTTATCCCGAAGAAAGGCAATAAACTTGTTCAATGAATACTCTCCACCATCACATTGTAAATGCACAATATCACAGGAAAACTTTGTTTTGACCATCGAATGGAATTCCCGAAATATTTGGAAAACTTCATGCTTATGTTTCAAGAAATATATCCAAGTATAGCGGGAATAAGAATCAATAAATATAACATAGTAACGACTGTCAGAGAGAGAAGGAATAGGGGCGGGTCCCCAAACATCAAAATAAACAATCTCAAATGGCTTTAAAGCTCTTTTATTAATAATATGAAAAGGAAAAACATGGCTTTTGCAGAGTTCACAAGATGAACATTTTTTATTCTCTAAAAAAGAAACATAAACTAGACTATGGAAGAAGACCATCAGATACAAGATTTTCAATAAAACCCCGACTACAATGTCCCAAGCGATTGTGCCAGATGTCTAGCTTATTACAATGAGATTGTTGAGACTAAGAGGCTTTTAATAAATAAGTTTTTCTAAACTAGAGGTTATTTGAATCTTAATATTTAATGAGGGACTTGGGTGTAATTTTGTTCCTTGGACTATCTCTATTTAATATAGAGATTAGCCCTAATCCAAAATAACAACAAGTTTTCTTTTCTCTAAGCAGTCGTCTCTCTCTCTCTCTCCCTCTCTCTACCCCGATTTCTGTGTTTATTTTCAGAACATCAACATGGTATCAGAGCAGTTGATCTTGGGAGTGTGATCAATCTTCTTCCAACAAAAAAAATGAAAGTTCTGGATGTCGTGATCCATATGGGAGCAGCGGTCGTGATCTCTATGCATCTGTGTGCGCATGTTATCGTGGGTCGTGAATCTAGGTGTCGAGTTCTCCTTAAAATCCATTTGGGTGTTTGATTTCAGACGTGATTCCCTGCTATATCGTGAAATATTTTTTTTTGTAACATGCTGTCGTTGCTAGTGAATCTAAGTGTCGAGTTCCTCTCAGATCTTATTTGGTTGTTCATTTCTCAGAACATAAATATCAGCAATCGTGATTCCTGCTGTGTCGTGGATTTTTTTTGTTTTCTGTTCGTGGAAACAGCAGGCTGTGTTCGTGGAACCGAGTTGTTTGATTTCAGATGTGATCAGAACTGAATGTTAATATCAGTTCTCTGTTCGTGGACTGTGTTATGGATAAAAAAAAATTCAGTCGTAGCATGAGTGTTGTGAAAACAGAATGTTAACAGCAATTTCTGTTCGTGGAAGCAGCAGGCTGTGTCGTGAAATATTTCTTTTCAGTTGTAGCAGGAGTGCTGTGAAAAACAAATTGTTAACAACAGTTTTTTTTAAAAGCCGCAGGCGTGATTCCTGCTGTGTGGAAACATATGTTGCTGTGTTGTGAAATTTTGTTGGTACTGCTGCTAGTCGTAGTATTGGCTTGTGGAAAGTTTTGTTTCAATTAGTACTACTGTTGTGTGGAAACATTCATTTCAATTAGTACTGCTGTCAAGACTTCATTTCTGGTGTGACAGCTTGTGTAGTCGCGGACTTGCCTGACGTGGGGTTATAACATACGCTATATCATGTTGGATGTGTGATCTTGATTTGCAACCTATAGCCATCCGTGGTTGAGGTGGAAGGTTTTGGTCAAGCTTCTTTAAAACTATTTTTGAAGTTTGGATCTGAATAGTCGAAGGTCGTGTTTCTCAGATTTCATTGGTGAAGTCAAAACTTGATATAGTCGGGTTCGTAGTTGATTGTGGGTGTGCGCGTGTGGTTGCTCCTGCATTTTGTGAATCAAGCCACTTAGTTTATATTATGGCTCAAGTGGTTAAATCAAATGCAGATTCCTCCAATGATTATGTAACTCTTAACAGGGCTGAATATGACGAGCTCCTTGCTTTACGATCATCCACTTCGAAGTCTTCTGTTGCGGAGGTTGTGTGCTCGGCAGGTGATGGCCTATCTGGTCAAGGTGGTAGGTGGATCATTGATTCTGGAGCCTCTGGTCAATTGTGCGGAAATTCGAGTAATTTTTTGAGTTTAAAACCTGTGACTGGTCAAAAAGGGGTACGTCTTGTTGATGGTAGCTCTTCCCCAATTGTAGGGCAGGGAAACATGTCTATTATCCCTACTCTTCAATTGTCACATGTTCTTCATGCTCCTTCGTTTCCACAAAATTTATTATCCGTCAGTCGAATGACAAAAGATTTGAATTGTAGAGTGATTTTTGATCCTATGGGGTGCACCTTTCAGGACTTGCTGACGGGGAGAAGGATTGGTGACGGCTATGAGGAAGGTGATTTGTATTACCTACACCAACCAGAAGTTTCGACCTATTCTGTTGTTACATCATCCTTAAGTCCTCTATAGTGGCATCATCGTTTGGGTCACCTTCCAGTGACAAAACTTCGTCGTGCGATTCCTCATATACCTCCCTCAGTTTCTTTTCAGTGTGAAACATGTCAATTGGGAAAACATTGTCGAAGCTCTTTCCCCTCTAGTCAGAGTCCGTCAAGTCAAGGATTGTTTGATCTTCTTCATGTCGATGTGTGGGGTCCGAGTAGGATTCCGAGTAGGATTCCGAATAGGTCTCAGTGTCGTTATTATCTAGTTATTGTTGATGACTTCTCAAGGTTATCGTGGGTGTTCCTGTTAAAAGATCGGTCTCAAGGTCCTGTCATTCTTAAATCTTTAATTGCAGAGATAAAAACTCAATTTGATGTATGTGTTAAAATTGTTCGCACTGATAATGCTCTTGAGTTCAAATCTAAAGACTTACTTCAATTCTATTTTGTTAATGGGATTCAACCCCAATTTACATGCCCCCATACCTCCCAGCAAAATGGGGTGGCTGAGAGGAAACATAGACAAATCTTTAATGTTGCTCGGTGCCTTATGATTCAATCCAATATGCCTGCTTCATACTGGGGCGATGCGGTTTTGATAGCCGGTTTTCTTATAAATCGCATGCCGTCAAGCTCTGTAGAAGACCAGATCCCTATTCAAATTCTCTATCCAGAGCCTCCTCTCTTTCCTATCCCCCCTAAAGTTTTTGGATGTGTGTTTTGTGCATAAGCTGGGTCCGGATCGAGATAAACTTGTTGCGCAGTCTATATTAAATGTGTTTTCCTTGGGTATCCTAAGAACCAAAAAGGATATCGTTGCTACGACCCTATATCTCATAAAGAGTATGTTAGTGCGGACGTTACCTTCTTTGAGTCTATTCCTTATTTTTCAAGTACTACTCCAAGACTACAGGAGAGCCTTGGTGATATCCTCCCTCTGTCGATTCCTCCCTTTCCGTTAGTCGCTTCCTCCTCAGTCCTTGGTTCCAGCGTCGGGTGTGTCTCGCTTCCGAAACCCTCCCATAGTATACACTCACAGGGTACCTCCTACCTCCATGCCGCCATCACCTCCTTCTCCTCAGGTAAGTATTTCTGAGCAAACTGTTGTCCCTACGTCTGATGTTGATCTTCCCATTGCTTTGCGCAAAGGAAAGAGACAGTGCACTCTTTATCCCATCTCGCAATTTGTATCAGAAGTTAATCTTGGGGCATCTATGAAGAATTTTATTTCTGCTTTGTCTGCCTCCTCTATTCCGCTTCATCACAGTCAAGCTCTAGTCGACTCCAACTGGATGCAGGCTATGCGTGATGAGATGGATGCCCTATGGTCTCGAGGCACTTGGGACTTGGTTGATCCTCCCACAGATGCAGATATTGTAGGCTGCAAATGGGTATATAGCATTAAATATAACTCAGATGGGTCGATTGAACGGTACAAAGCCCGGTTGGTTGCAAAAGGCTACACTCAGACTTATGGTGTTGACTTTTTTGAAACTTTCTCCCCAGTTGCTTGTCTTGGCACTATTCGTCTCGTTCTTTCTGTTGTTGTGCACCATGGATGGCCCCTGTTTCAGTTGGATGTCAAGAATGCCTTTTTGTATGGAGATTTGCATGAAACTATCTACATGCAACAACCCCCAGGCTTCGAGGTTCAGGGGGAGTGTCAGAAGGTATGCAAGTTGAAGAAGGCTATTTATGGCCTGAAGCAGAGTCTGCGGGCATGGTTTCACAAATTATTTGAGGTATGTCGAGTTTTGGATTTGTCAGGTCAGCTTCAGATCACTCCTTGTTTATCAAGAAAACCAGTGCTGGAATTGTTGTTATGGTGGTATATGTCGATAACATCATATTAACAGGGAGCAGTGCCCAAGATATTTCTGCAACAAAAGATCATCTTCAGAAGCACTTTGTTATTAAAGATCTTGGTCACCTTCGATATTTTCTGGGTATTGAGGTTGCAAGAAACAGAGAGGGCTTAGTGTTGTCTCAAAGAAAGTATGTGTTGGACTTATTAAAAGAGACGGGAATGCTAGGAGCTAAGCCAGCTAATATTCCAATGGATCCCAAAACTCACATGTTCGATGAGAAGCCTGACTATGTGGATAGTGCCAACTTTAGATCCTTGGTGGGTAAGTTGCTATATATGACTGTTACTAGACCTGACATTTCATTAGCTGTGAGTAAAATCAGTCAGTTCATGGACAAACCTACAAAAGTTCACTGGGATGCAGCTATGATGGTTCTTTAGTACTTAAAGGCATCTCCTGGTAAAGGTCTGTTGTTTAAACGAAATCCATCTTTGGACGTTGTTGCTTACACTGACGCAGATTATGCAGGATCTGTTGAAGATAGGAAGTCAACATTTGGATTTTGTGTGTTTGTGGGAGGAAATCTTGTTACCTGGGGGAGTAAGAAACAAACCGTTGTAGCCAGGTCGAGTGCTGAATCCGAATACCAAGCAATGGCCCAGACTGCAGCTAAGATTATGTGGGTAAAATCAGTCTTGACCGAGCTTCAGGATAAAGTATCCCTACCTATGTTGATGATGTGTGACAATAGGGCTGCTACATATATTGCCAACAATCCAGTGTTTCATGAAAGGACTAAACATATTGAAGTTGACTGTCACTATGTTCGCGACTTGGTTCAGGCTGGGTATATCTGCACCGATCATGTATCTTCCGAAGATCAAGTAGCTGATATTTTTACCAAAGCCCTGGCAAGACCAAATTTCTCAAAATGTTGTGACAAGCTGAGCATGATTGATATCTATGCTCCAGCTTGAGGGGGAGTGTTGAGACTAAGAGGCTTTTAGTAAATAAGTTTTTCTAAACTAGAGGTTATTTGAATCTTAATATTTAATGAGGAACCTGGGTGTAATTTTGTTCCTTGGACTATCTCTATTTAATATAGAGATTAGCCCTAATCCAAAATAACAAGTTTTCTTTTCTCTAAGCAGTCGTCTCTCTCTCTCTCTCTCTCTCTCTCTCTCTCTACCTCGATTTCTGTGTTTATTTTCAGAACATCAACAGAGATGAATAAAAAACTTCCAATGGAATGAAAGACAAAGACTCTGAAGACGAAGATACTAAAGAATGTTTGGATGGCTCCAACTGGAGAACTGAAACTCAGGGAATCTCCTTGAAGACGTACATGTTTCCTCGTCGCTCCTCCTTAGCGAACGTCGCCTTCGTTCGTAGATCCTTAATATAAACAAAGGAGGGAGTAAATTCGACTGAAGAATTCATATCGTCAACAAGTTTAGCCACATAGACAATGTTCCTTTTAATATTAGGAGTAAGGACATTGGACAAGTGAAGTGAGGACTCTGACATAGGAATATGTGAACTGCCGATATGACTAATGGAGTGAGAAGTTTCATCTCCCGTAACTATACTACCTTTTTCAAGATAAGACAATAAGTGAGATAACTTGCCCGCATTACCCATGACATGTGTGGCAGCATCAGAGTCAACATATCATTCTCCTTGTTCATTTTGCTTGATCGTCATCTGTGGCAATGCTGATAGTAAAAGTTATCGCACATCTGCAGATGGCGCTTTCGTGTCCACAATAGTGGCTAACTTATTTTCAATTTTGTTTATTTTCCCTATGTTCTGCAGATTAAACCAACAATCAGCTTTCACATGTCCTCTTTTGTTACATAAGAAGCAAGTGGACACTCTCCTCTAATTCCCTGCATTAAAAGCACCCGAAATATTAGGTGTAGGCAAGATACCACGCCCTCCCTACCCAAAACGTCATCTGCCTCTACCTCCTTGATTTCCTCCATTCCCTCGTCCAAAACCTACGGAAGTGTCCATGGTCAAAACTGAGTGAGAGCGAGCTGATTCATGTCCTTCCGCCCTTTGTTTCATAATCATCTCATGTTGGAGAAGTTTTGCATGAAGATCGTCAAAGTTGAGCAAGTGGGGAAGACATGACAAATTTGTGGTAAATATGTCAAAATCAGGACCCAATCCATTAAGAAGTTGTTGTACTTTATCTTTATCTGAAATAGCACTTCCAATAATAGCTAATTGGTCAGTAATACTCTTCATGCGGCCTATGTATTCCATAATTATCATTGAGCCTTTCTTCAAACATTGAAACTCATTTTTCAAGTACATAATTCGAGCTTCTGATATCTGAGAGTATGTCTAAGAGAGCTTACTCCATAGATCTGCCGCAGTGCAATCATCTGAAAGAGTAGCCAACACTTTTTGAGAAAGTGTTGACGTGTAATATAAGCAACCAAAGACTGATCCCGCTTTCTCAACGTTGTATACTCGGGATTTTGAACAGATTTGGTAATTGTGCCACCCTTCTCATTCTTGGTTTCCTGCAAAATAAGTTCTAGTGGTACAGGAACAGAACCATCCAGATGTTCATCGAGATCCTGACTCCGTATGAACGAAAGTATTTGTCTCTTCCATGTCAAGAAATTAGAATGAGTAAGTTTCTCAGTAACGAGCTGATTTAAGAAATCCGCAGAGGGATCGGAAGACAAGAAGGAATCCATATCAATGAAATAACGAATAAGCAAACAAGGTGAGCGCTTCAATAAAACACGTACTTGCGCAGCCAATACCTTCTAGTCTGCCTATAGACGTTGCGCACAGAAGCACAAAACTGATTTTACTGCTGATTGAAAAAGGAAGGAAGATTTATAATAGTGAATGTGAAAATCACTATTATATAAAGGACAGCAATATATAAAAGAATCTGATATGAACATCCAGCAATACATAAAAGAAAACAGCAATATGGGGAACAAAGGAAACGGTTCAGAAGGGATGTGGATTACGGCTTATTGCACAGATTTAGGGAAAAGGATCAGTTAACAAAAGCAGAATAGAGGAACATCAATGACGGACAGCAGAATAGAGGAACGACAAGATAACTTCTTGCACAGATTACGGCTTATTGATTTAGGGAAAAGAATCAGTTAACAAAAACAGAATAGAGGAACGTCAATGACGTAAAGCAGAATAGAGGAATGACAAGAGAACTTCTTGCTGGTTTTCTTATAGGTGGTGCAGTTTTTGGGACGCTTGCATATGTTTTTTTTTTTGCTTCCCAGATTAGGAGATCTCTTCTGAACGAGGATGAATATGGGTTTTAAAAAAAAAAACAGGGGACAGATATATTATGACTAAGGCTTAGAGAGAACAAGGCAGAAAGAAAAAGGATCAAAGAGGACAGATATATTATGATTCACGACAGAGATTTAAGAAAAGAAGTGCCAGAAATTTTACCGACAGAAAACGAAGATGAATAAAAAGAAAAACCTTCTTTAGATCTCGTTGAGCATTCGTCTGGTAGGATTCCGCAATCGTAGCTCTGATACCATATGAGATGTGGTGAGAGGTCTTCACCGCAGTTCAAGCTGCACAGAAAACAGAAAATAGAGAAGAGGGAGAGAGAGAGAGATGCACAATGGCTGGGGCGGCAAAAGACTTACACAGCCACCAAGCCCTAATAGTTATGTATTAAAGCAATTTTACAGTGGGGACTATATTATAGAAATGCCATTAATGAAAAATGCACGTCAACAACATCGTGTGTATGGATCTGGATCCAGATCCATACGCATGCTCTATTTTATTGATGTGCGTATGGATCTGGATCCAGATCCATACGCATGCTCCATTTTAACAGAGGACATGGCATAAATAATACAGCAAGGCAAGGTTTGTTGCCGACTCTAAATATACATTTTCTAAACAATCGAGGAAGAGGTATCCCTACTTGCTACGTGTGCAAGAAACCCGAGCACATAAAAGCAAATTGTTGGTACAAGGATGATCCCAGGTATAATAACTGAATACAGTTCAAAACAAGCCAGAAGGTGGAAATTCAAGACAGCACAAGCAGGCACAATTCAGTGAGACAAGCAATGCAATGTTGGATAAAAACGTGTTATTAGCTGCAGATCAGATTGCAGACATCTTCATATTGCAGTTGGAGACTAAATTCATTGGAACTGAAGATCAGATTGCAGACATCTTCACAAAGGGGTTGACTATTTAGAGATTTTGGTACTTAAAGAACAAGTTGTTCATGGTAAATACCATGAGGAGGGATATTGGAACATGATGAGACCCAAGATCTGGACTGGATCAAGTCCAAACCCAAATCACGTTAAAGCCCTTTTGTTACCCTCATGTTGCAATCTTCATTTTATCCCTTATTTGTTTTACCTTAGAGTTATAAAGTTGGGGTCAATATTATAAAATTGATAGTGTGTTATTATAAAAGGATTGAATTTCATGTTTTCCTCTCTTCATTGAGGAACTTAGTTACAGAAAAAAACATGTCTTCCCTCTTCTTCTCTTCTTGCTTATCTTGTGGTAAACCTAGCACATAAAGACGTGATCCATGATACATGAAACATGAAACACCTGAATCACATTGATGGGTCTATGCCACTAGTAGATTTTTTTTACTAAATACAAATTAAAGGTAGAAAGATTCAGAATATTATTATTCAAAATCCAACACCTAGTTGCAAAAACCAGGGTTGGGTTTGAATCTATGTCATAAGTATTTCACCTAATTTGTGTTTTACATGTCGACACAACATGGCACTGACACCAGCACCTGATACAACACGAGACTTCATCACCACAATCAAACATATCTGATGCAGCACCGGAAACGCACAACGGGAAGATGCTGAAAGACGTGAATGATGGTGTGTACAGACCAAGCTACTGAAAGGAAAATGCGCTCAGAAGTTTATTAAAAGGAAAGAAAAACAATAAAGAACGAAATGAATCCTCTGTTCTCAATCATCTCTATCTCCCCTACGCACTGTTGTGAAAAGCGTTGAGGCGTAGCGAGGCGCTCCACCAAAATCTGAGGCGAGGTGTAAGCCTCGAGGCGTAAAGCGTAAGCCTCAATTTTTTTTTAAATTAGAAAAAACTATAAAAAATATTTAAAATTATAAATAAATAAAAATTGTTTTATTGATAAAGCAACAACCATAGTAAAATCAGTAATTTCACTGGTGACAAAATAATATACATGAAAAACATGATGCATCTTTCCTACACCAACACCCGTGACAAACCCTATAGGGTCAAGGTATGGTGATAAACAAGGAGGTCCGATTAGAACCTGGGTCAAATTCAAAAGCACTGACTAATATATGGAGCTAGGTATGGTTTATAAAATTTCATGGGGCCCGACCCCAGTTTTGACTAAGATCCACAACTTTTCAATGTAAAAAATATAAATGATATTATTTTACTGGTTATGGTTAGAGTTTGGTTATGCAATTCCTATATGGTTCGACTATGAATTCTCGTGGTAGGTCTCATTGAACCAGAATCCGGACCCGGTACCAGTATCATAAACCAAATTTGGGTTTGAACACACTTGAATCCAACGAAACCCGACCTCTTGACACCCTTAATCCTGGCTCAGATGATTCAAGTTGAGTTTGAGCTCAGCTCGTGCTAGCTCATTTAGTTTAAATCAGTGTTGTGAAAAGCGTTGAGGTGTAGTGAGGCGCTCCACCAAAATCTGAGGCAAGGCGTAAGCCTCGAGGCGCAAAACGTACGCCTCAAAAAAAATTTATATAAAAAAACTGTAAAAATTATCTAAAATTATAAATAAATAAGAAATGTTTTAGTGAACCTTGGGAAGAAGAATCTCACATACCTTAGGAACTCTTGCAGCGTGTTACACACGTGCCCCTAGACGACCTTCACCATCCAGCAAAAGTTGAAGGTCGTCCCTAACACCACCCACGTGATGTGGTCCTTCATGAACAAGCCCGACCACCTGAACTGGGGGCTGAGGACGTTTAGGTCGATATTGTTCTGCAGGTTAACGTTGACGTTGATGCCACGCTCTGTCAGATACTGCAGTAAGTCAGCGTTGATCTCGTTTGGGGAGTTGGCGACCTTGACGTGGAACTCCCAGACTAACTTCTGGCCAGTGGGGGGGTGGGTGGGGAGGTTGCCGTTCTCGTCGGAGAAGGTGAGGCCCAGTCGCAAGAGGCAGAGTCTGGCCGGTGTGGGGGTGGGTGGGGAGGTTGTCGTTCTCGTCGGAGAAGGTGAGGCCTAGTCGCAAGAGGCAGAGTCTGGCCGGTGTGGGGGTGGGTGGGGAGGTTGTCGTTCTCGTCGGAGAAGGTGAGGCCTAGTCGCAAGAGGCAGAGTCTGGCCGGTGTGGGGGTGGGTGGGGAGGTTGTCGTTCTCGTCAGAGAAGGTGAGGCCCAGTCGCAAGAGGCAGAGTCTGGCCGGTGTGGGGGTGGGTGGGGAGGTTGTCGTTCTCGTCGGAGAAGGTGAGGCCCAGTCACAAGAGGCAGAGTGGTAGGCGGGTCGTCGACGCCTTCTCAGCAGAGGAAAGAAGGTGGAAGAGGCAATGACCGAAGGCGGGTGGTGGCCGGCGGTGGGTGGTGTTCGACGGCAGGTGGTGGCCGACGGCAGGTGGTGGCCGGCGGTAGCGGGAGTCGAGAGGGGACGGAGTGGAGAGAGAAGGTTCAAGAGAGGGGACGGAGTGGAGAGAAGGTTCGAGAGAGACGCCTATGTCTTTTTTAAAGACACAGGTTCTCTCGAACCTTCGAGTATATGGGTCCGGGTCTGACTCGGGTCCGGGCCCATCCGATTTTCAATTGCGCGCCTCACAGTGAGGCACGCCTCGCCTCACAGTGAGGCACGCCTCGCCTCACAGTGAGGCACGCCTCGCCTCAAGGTGCATGAGGAGTACGCCTTGAGGGTTTTACGCTTTTTAAGTGCGCCTCAAGGCGAAAAGGCCCTCGCCTCGAGGCGAGGCACGCTTTTTGTGCCTTAAGGCGCGTTTTTAATAACACTGGTTTAAATAACTGGATTTTTTAAAGGTCCATGATGAGAATGGAACCATGACCCATTGGCTACAAGAACACCGACCAACTAATTGAGCCAACATATTATTTTTTGTATCACGTATGCTCATTTAGACAATCCTAAATAAGTTTGAGTCAAGCCGAACAGTGGGTGTTCGACTAGGCTCGTACTACATGAGCTGCTCAGTCTTGTTTGCCGAGCTCACTTAGCAGTTGGTTTGCCAACTCTCTTCAAAGAAGGTTGTCGTATCGTATCGACAGAAAATAGATACCTTTTACCCTGAATCAGTTATTTTTTAATAAATATAAAAAATACTTAAAATTATTATTTTAATATTAATTTAATAAATTTAACATGTGTCACGTTTTGACCTTTGTGTTCTTTCATTTTCACATCCCACTTTTAATCATTTTGGCACGACCCCTCAACCTCAACCCCTTTCCCTCTTCACCTTGGCTATTTTCACAGAGAGAGAGAGAGAGATGAACAACACGTTCAATGCGTTCAAGGCGAGGGTGGGTATCGAGTGGAGCCCCCACCTGTACATAACGCTGGTGAGAGGGCTGCCAGGGACCCGAAAGCTCCACCAGCAGACCCGCGAGGCCCTCTGCCTCGTGCGATGGAACACCCCCACCGTCTGCGGCATGCTCCAGCAGGTCTTTCTCTTTCTCTCTGAATGAATGGATGAATAAATAAGATTAAAAGTGAGAGGCGTATACGCCTCACCTTGAGGCGCGCCTCACCCCAAGGTGTGCGCCTCAAGGCGTATGAGGGGCACGCCTTGGGGCATTTGCGCTTTATGCTTGTGCCTCAAGGCACAAAGGCCCTTGCCTTAAGGCGAGGCACGCTTTTTGCGCCTTGAGGAGCGCTTTTAATAAAACTGCCCCTACGTAACCCTAGTCTATTATTTATACACAGCATGTTGGATCTGGATCCCAGATCCAGGACAAGATCCAAATATCAAAGTTCGAAAAAAAAAACCCAAATAGTAGTGCAAGCAAGTTCACTAATCCCGCGTCTCGCCTCCCTCAGACTTTCGCCTGTCTTGAGTACGTACACAGAGGTGCTTCCCCTTGTCTCGGTGCCATGCTCGATGTCGCATCCACTGCCATAATCCGTCCGTCTATCCTAGTGGAGCATGGGACCTGCGTTGCCGATCCTGGATTCGGTAGAATTCGGGCTTCTCCCTGTTCCTGCACTGAATCATTCTCCTCTGGTTGGGAAGAAGTCGCCTCTGACGACTTATTGTCATCACAGTAGGTGTACAGATCAGACACATTGAAGACGGGCGAAATGCGCCAATCTTCATGCAAATCAAGCAAATAGGCATTTGTACCCAATCGTTGGAGGATTTTGAAAGGACCATGTTTCTTGGGGCTCAACTTACCATAGGTACCGACTGGGAAACGCTCGGGACGAAGGTAGACCCATACTAATTGACCAACTTCGAACTAGACATCATGACGACCTTGGTCCACGAAAGCCTTGTAAGGCTCGTAGCTCTCAACCAATTTTGCCCGAACCTGCCGATGAATATCGCGCATGTATTCAACTGCATCAAGAGCATCTGGGGCGGGGTCACGAACACTCATTATGGGTGCTAGGTCAACCACATGTGTAGGTGAACGGCCATAGACAACTTGGAAAGGGGTTTTGCCTATAGACCTATTAACTGAATTATTGTAGGCAAACTCGGCTTGAGGCAAGATGAAGTCCCAAGTTTTGACATTTTCCCCAACAAGACTCTGAAGTAAGTTCCCTAGGATACGATTCACGACTTCAGTTTGTCCATCCGTTTGCGGGTGATTGCATTACTGAATTGAAGCTTGGTTTTCAATAAAGCCCATAATGATTTCCAAAAGTGACTCATGAAGCGAGTATCATGATCTGCCGTGACAGAGTGTGGCAGCCCATGGAAACGTGCAACATCCTTAAAGTAGTAAGAGGCTACTAGAGAGGCATTTGTAGTGCGCTTACACGGGACAAAAATAGCCATTTTGGAAAACTGATCAACCACAACCAAAATAGAGTCAAACCCCCGCGTGGTTTTGGGAAGGCCGATGATGAAATCCATAGAAACGTGCTCCCAAGGATGTCCAGGAATGGGCAGCAATGTGTACAAACCACTATTCTGGCGATGACCTTTAGACACTTGACACACACGACAACACTGAACAAATTTGACGACATCCTTACGCATTTTGGGCCAAAAATAGCGCTCGTCCAATAATGCAAAAGTCTTGTCATGTCCAAAATGCCCAGCTAATCCCCCTTCATGCAATTCTGAAATCAACTGTAGCCTAAGAGAGAATGCCGGAATACACAACTTATTGCCACGAAAAAGGTAACCATTATATATCGAAAATTGCGAATTTGATAATCCTTTTGAAGAGAGGCATTCTTCCCAGACTTGTTGAAAATCAGGATCAGTCGGATACAACTCTTTACATTATTCAAAACCAATCACTTGCACTGACATAGTCATCAAAAGACCGTTCTTCCGACTAAGGGCGTCAGCTACCTTGTTGAGAGTACCAAACTGATGATGAATAGTAAAAGTGTACTCTTGCAAGAAACTGACTCACTTAGCATGTCTAGTACTTAACTTATTTTGACTGTTTAAATATTTTAGTGCCTCGTGATCCGTGTAAAAAACAAATTCTTTATAAATAAGATAATGCCTTCAGTAACGAAGGGCTTGTACAACGGCATAAAATTCAACATCATAAGTAGAATATTGTCGTTTTGCCTGAGTCAATTTTTCACTAAAAAAAAGCAACAGGTTTACATTTTTGACTCAGGACAACGCCAATCCCTGCTTTAGAGGCATCACATTCCACTTCAAAAACCAAGTTAAAATCTGGAAGTGCTAGAATAGGGGCGCTAGTCATTTTGTTCTTAATGAGAATGAAAGCCATATCGGCCACCGAGGTCCACTAGAAATTAGCTCCCTTAAGGCACTCTATGATGGGGGCCATAATGGTGCTAAAATTCCTAATGAAACGACGATAGAAGGTAGCCAACACATGAAAACTACGAATCTCACCCATAGTCTGAAGGGTCGGCCACTCTACAATCGCTTGGATTTTGGCCGGATTGACTTTAACACCATCAGATGATACTATAAAGCCCAAGAAAACCACACTAGAAGAAAAAAAATCACACTTTTTGGCATTTATAAAAAGCTTCTCTTCTCAAAATTTCCAAAACTCGACACAAATGCATTAAATGGTCAGACACAGAAGAACTGTAAATCAAAATATCATCAAAGTACACAACTACAAACTGTCCTAAACAAGGGCATAACACTTGGGTCATCATGTTCATAAAGGTACTAGGGCATTCGACAAACCAAAAGGCATAACTAACCACTCATACAACCCATCACGTGTCTTGAATGTCGTTTTCCATTCATCCCCTTTTCGAATACGAATTTGGTGGTACCCACTTTTTAAATCAATTTTTGAAAAGACAGTGGCACCCGCCAACATGTCAAACATGTCATCCAACCGAGGAATAGGGAAACGACATTTAACAGTGATGCGATTGATGACCCTACTATCAACACACATTCGCATGGACCCATCCTTTTTTGGAGTGAGTAGGGCAGGCACTGCGCAAGGACTAACACTCTCACGAATGAATCCCTTTTGTAGTAACTCCCCTACTTGTTTCTGCAATTCAGCATGCTAAGACGGATTCATGCGATAAGCTGGTAGGTTAGGCAGACCGCACCCAGGGATAAAATCAATTGCATGTTGCCCAATCCTCATTGGAGGTAACCCATAGGAAGGTCTTCAGGCATGATATCCTTAAACTCTTCCACAAGAGGGGCAACCTCAGCAGGGATGGACAACGAAGCACTCAAAACAGGTTTCGCCACCAGGGCATAACAATAACCCTCATCCCTACATTGATTCAAAAAGGTTCTGTAGGATAGGCCTGCAAGTCTAGGGACTCACTCAAGTTTATCTACAGTAGGAAAACATGTTTCTTTTATAGGGAGTAAGATTATTTTATGTCCCCTGAATGTAAAAGAGTATGTGTTTTTACGACCATCATGCGTAGTCTTACGATCGAACTGCCAAGGTCGCCCTAAAAGAATATGGCATGCACTCATAGGAGCCACATCACACAAAACCTCATCTTGGTAATGCTTCCCCATTGAAAACTTGACTAGACAACGTTGGGTGATGGGAACTTCATTGCCCCTTTTAAACCAAGTCATCTTGTAGGGATCAACAAGTTTTTCCGTTTTTAAATTGAGGGTTGACACAACACTTTCAGAAACCATATTTTCACAAGCTCCAGTATCAATAACGACATCACACACATGACCCTCATAGTTACACCTGGTTCTAAAAATATTGTTTCGCAACCACTTGGATGGGGTTGACTCACGGGGTGTCATTAAAACATGGTGAATGGATAGCAGGTTTTCGATGTTACCATCAAACTCGATGACCTCCCCTTCGTCCTCTCCCTCAAAAGGTGACTCACTCCTGCTCTCACTGGATGACTCGATCTCAGCTGCAGGCTCGGTAAAATGGGTGCCCTTGGTCACGGCGAGACACTTTGAGGCCACATGTCCTAACTCTTGACACCTAAAACAACGAATGGTGGGTTCAATAGGCTTGGACTTGGACCAAGTATGGTAGACTAGTCCGAACTGGTCAGCCTTGTGGGGATCAGCTTTGAGTCCTCATTCCTTGGGGAGCTTGCTCCCCTGGTTGGGAAGCTCGACTTAGGCTGACCGAACTGGTCACTCTTGGAAACCCTGTACTCTTGTCTCCTTTTCAATTTCTCCTCCACATTCATGGCATAACTGCTTGCCTGATCTAGTGACTCTACTGTGACACAACTAAAATCGTCAGAAATAACAGGGCGAAAGCCAAAAATATACTGTGTAACCTGTTGTCGGGCGGTGTCCACAATCTGCACTCGTAGGGATAGACGATGAAACTCAGCAATGTATTCCGCCACGGTACGGGTCCCTTGACACAGGGTCAAGCACTCCTTGTAGGCTCTCTCTGTGTGGTTTGAAGGCACGAACTTAGCCTGCATCAGCCTTTGCATCTCATCCCAAGTCTGCACTCGTCCTTGTCCCTGTCTCTCCCTCGATCTCTGGAACTCAACCCACCAAGTTTGTGCTAAGCCCCTCAGTCGTGTGGACGCCAAGGAGACGCGTCGATGCTCTGCCACAGAGTGATAGTGAAAAAAAGAACTATACTGCGTAGGCCCAATCAAAGAACTGCTCCGCGTCAAATTTGCCCACGAACTCCGGAAGGTCCAACTTCACTCCATAAGTGGTGGAGTGCTCATGTGCCCTGTGCTGACAATGATTTACAATCCCTGGAGGGTGCTCATGCCAGAAGGTGTCATCTTCCAAGTCAAGAAAACCCTCTTCATCGTTGTCTCGATCGACGCGCTGCTGAGGGCGTTGATCTCTGTCACCTTGTGGCAGGCGCTCAGGGCACGCCTGCTCATGTTGTAGCTGTACTGGTGCTGTTGGAGGCGATCTCAGTCGGTCCCGAGCAAGAGGAGGAACTAGCTGAAATCGCCGTTGAGGATCTGGTGGAGGAGGTGGTCCCAACAAAGGTAGAGGGACTGGATGTGTAATAGAGTTAGGGTTTGGATTTGGATAATGGGTTTGGTTTGGGTTAGGATTCGGGTTTGGATAATAGTTTGGGGTTGGATTTGGATAAGGTATTTGGATTGGATTTTGGGTTGGATAAGGGGTCTGGATTTGGGTAGAATAATGGGTTCGGATTTGAGTTGGATTTGGGTTTAGGTAGGGGTTTAGATTTGGTTTTGATTGTAATCTGAATTTGAACACGATTGGATTTGGATCGGGTTTGAACCTAAATTAATCGTCGAACCCAGATTTGGATAGGTTGGATCTTGGATCGAGTTGTGGGGGTAAAAGGCTTGGTTTGAACTCGATCCACGATCCATATTATTATGGGTCTGGTTTTGACCCGGCCCAAAATGAAACGGAGGTTCCGTCCAGGTCCGATTTAGGTCTGGTTTGGTTTTAGATCGCGAATTTGGACCAAAAACACTTTGTCGGACCTGATTCAGGTGCGGCCCCAAATCAAATCCAACTGGGTTAGCTGGGAAAAGGGTCTCAGACCCTGGATCCGACCTCAGGGACCCAAAAATTGGTCCTTGGGGTCTGAATCCAGCCCCATAAACCCCATGGACCGGTTCGGATCTAATTGGATCTGGGTCAGCCCAAGGTGGTGCGGGTTCTCCTGCCCACTGACCCGCGGTGGGGAACCCCTTCTGGACGGGTTCCAGAAAGGGGGAGGGGCCAACGCCGCCATCCCTTACGGGGACGACGGTGGGGGTTCGGCCCACCATCTGGGGCAGCTCCCGCCGGCCATCTGTTAAATTATGTATATATAAATATATATATATATATATACATATACTTATATATATACATATGTATATATATACATATATGTATATATATACAGTTTTTTTCTTTTTTGTTTCTCAAAATACCTAATAGGGGTATTTTGGTAAAACCCCATGTAACCGCTTTTTTCCCTTTTTCTATTTTTCCCTTTCTTCTTTTTCTCCTTTTTCTTTTCTTTTTTCTTTTTTATTTTTTACCTTTTTGTAAGACCACAAGGGCCCCACACATGTAGTCGTTGGGGCCCCAACGACTACATGGGAGCCCCTTGTGGTCCCTTCTACATGGCTCCCTCCTCTATAAATAGAGGAGGTTTTCCTCTTGTATTGCAAGGGTTGTTTACCCTCTTTTTTCCTTCTTCAATAATATCCAACTTATGACTTTTGGCCATTTTTCCCTTTTGTGGGTTTGTGTATACACTTTTAGTGTTTGTGTTCTTGGCTCTTGGAATCACTCTTGAAGAGTGATTTGCTTTATTTGTAACGACCCCAATCCATACCATTTAAAAATGCAGAATATTTTTTTTTTCTAAGAATTGCGGAAACCTTCCCAGAGATCTGGGTTCCTCACAGTTCCACTTTCCATTGGATAGCCCAACCACCACAAACGAAGTTGCAATTATCATCCATATCAACCAACTAAAACTCTTTTATTAATGAGTAAGAAAATTTCAAAGACAAGGTTTTCTTCAACTGAAAGTAAACAATTGCAGAAATTAAAAGAACTAAAAGACAAAAGAAATAACCACTAAGTCCTCTACTGAAGCTGACAAGCCCAAGTATAACTCATCCATTCCCAGATGCATGTCCAACTTCACTGTTCACCATTTCCTGTGAAAAACCAACAAAGTAGGGTGTTAGAACCGAAATTCTGAGCACAACTACTTCTAAAGAAACCAGGTGAGAGAAAGAACATGGATAAGATTTCATGCAGTGATTTGAGTGAGTGCAGATATAAAATTTTGCAACATTCAAATATCTATAACTACCAACAATTGCATGAGCTCACCAGTCAAGAATAGTAAAACAGTACATATATCAGGAACTAAATAATTAAACCTTGCAGCATGATTTCAAGAAGTAAATCATATGCTAATACCAAATCATGTCATGATATCAAGAGTGATTCAAACATGCATGATCTAATGCATAACAGAAAAATGCATGATTATGTGCAATGCATGATTTCTTCTGTTATCTTTCATTTAAGTTTCATCTTTCCATATGCATGCCCTATTAGATGCACACATCCTTAAGTTCCTCTTTTTAATTACAGTTGCCCGCGGATACACCAAACGGGTACAAACCCCGAGGTCAAGTAGGTTCCCAGGGTAGCTTAACACACAATTTGTATTTTATTACTGGGTTCCAACTTAGCCCTCGATCGATATCAGGAAACAACACCATCCATCGGAACATTAGACCTCCACATCTAATGTCGGGGACACAAGGGACACCCCACGCCTACAAGTGCCACTTCCTTGGTACCATAAACTCACAGCTGTGACTAACACACCACTCCCGGGTAAAGTGGCGGGCTCTCCTTAAAACCGTGACCAGTAGAAGAACCTCAATATCGGGTTCAGGGATCCTCACAGTCTCCCCAAGACCGAATATCCAAGATTCTCATACTCCAGATGAGATATACCAGAATGTATATTACACTGTTCTTATTCATTATATTTTCAATTAAGTCCATTTCTTTAAGTTTGCCACGCATATGCAAAGTAAAGTGAAAACCCCGCATCCTCCCTTGCAGGGACCCATTCGGGACTTCAGCCCGTATAAACCACTAGAACAGTGTAGTAAAGTGCCAAACCATCTTATGTGGTTTCAGTGATGCAGTTAAAAACATATATAAAAGAAAACCCAACCCACGACTCTCCAGGCCGATGATGGTCCATTTAGGCCCTCGAGGCATCACCTCACAAAACAAAAGTAGTGTTTTATTTATAACACTAAACCAAAGTGCCAAAAGCCTGTGCATTCATGAAATCATAAACCCAAACATATGCATGTCATAATAGATTCATATGCATTTTCAATATGTGTGTGTTACCTACATCACATATGGGTATTAACCCAATCCATGGTTTCTCTAAGTGTGTGAGTGTACATGTACCATTACACACAATAATCAAGCATGCATATTCAAGAAGAATTACTAATGATTGAATCATGCTCACACTCATGCGTACCATAATCATAACCGTCAAGTGAAAGCATAAACCTCCACGGCAAGTGTTTTCATACAATCCAATACATAAGTTCAATCCCAGCCTTAATGTCAATTACCATTAACTTTAAAATCAGTCAATTTGGATGATATTTAAAAGCTTTGAGACTACTCATTCATATCGATTATTCTGTCTAAGTTGACAGAGGTATTGGATGCTAATATTAGGCTCAGAAATTTTTGTTCAAAAACAGTAACTATAAGACCACTCCTTCAAGATTCCTTACATATAGATAAACCCTTAACAGGAAAACAAACACACCAAAGGATAATGGATCAAAATCTCTGAAATGTATGCAAGGACGTTGTTCCACATGGGTGAAGTATAAAGCAATCTTATTATAATCAGGGTTGTCGTTCCACCCTAATCAAGCTTCACTCAACTTGAAACTTCATTCCAGCAAAGGTCCAGACTATAATTATCAGTTCTGTATGCTCTCACCCCGAGATTCAAGCTTAATATAACAGATGATAATTTAATTTTATGTAAAGGTAAACCCTGAATGAAACTGATGTGGATAAGGAATCACAAAAAGTACTTTGTAACCAAACAACCTTCAAAAGTCTGAAATCATTAATTGACTAAAAGAATATCCAACTCGAGATTACAGCTATGTGCAGTTTTACTCATGATGATTGCTAAAGCAGTTCATGCCTAAAAGAACCAATAAAGTGCACACTGCCACATGGATACACTCTAATTAATAGGACAGCTGATGCACTCAATTTTCATATAGTTGGCTCCAAGCAATACTCTAATACAGCAAAATCCAGGATAATCAAACAAATCACCACATTAATACATCCTAAGTAATAAAATTTCCGAATTTACACTAATTCAGGAATCAATTAGGGAAAAAATTGGGGGTCACGGTTATCAGGGTAAATGCCTTTAACAAAAACTGAAAACCCCCAAATCCACTGATTTGGGGTTTCGGATGACCCGCACCCCTCATCAGGAAAGATCCCCAACTATCACCATTGCTCCCATGAGCTGCAATTGAAATTAAGAGTTATTTTGATACAACTCATAACTGGTTGAGTCCAACCCTCAATATCCTAACACAACTCAGAAAAAATCATAGACTTCAACAGACCCATGATAAAATGACACTTCACAGCCCTGAAGTTATGGTGAACCGAGCTACTGATATGAAACTTCATCATACATAAACAAAATTTAACCCCACTGTTGCAACTTAGTATAAAGCCCATGATCAAGACTACTGTAGTCAAATGAATACTGTAAAAAGATACTACACAGAAAATAACTTAAAGTTCATGGTTTTAATTCTATCAACATCCATGTACAGGAGAATCAAATTTGCTTTAAGAGAATCGTGTTTACCCCAAAATCGATAGATCAAACCCTAGATTAGGCTAATCAGGTGCTTCCATACTGATTTCCTAAATTAATACACGCCAAACCAAAATCGGTGTAGAGCACGCATGTAAAATCAAGGATTTACACTGACAAATTAAACCCTTATTGATGTCCGAGTTAGGGCTTCCCCTATGACCCCTCACACGGAAAGATCCGCAACCCCCAAATTCACCGATTTGGGGCTTTAGGTTTAGGGTTGTTGTAACCCCAAATCCTACCCTCAAACCCCCACATGGAATCGAACCTATGTTCGATCCCTCACCCAAAACCCAAGAAGCATTGTACCTCGAGAAGACTTTTCCGGCGATCGGAGGCTGGAGACGTGCAGGCACGGACGGCTGGTGTCGCTCCCCGCTGCTGCCGTGAAGAAGGGAGCTTGCTGGAAGACTTTGGTGGCTGTGGGTTGCCTCAGCTTTTTTTTTTCGGCGACCCCTTCTTCCTCCGGTGCGCGCACGCAGACAGGGAGAGAGAGAGAAATGAGGGAAAAGAGATGGGAGAAGGAAAGGACTGAGTGGAGAGGGAGAGACGAGTGGAGAGGGCTCCCTCTCCACCTCCTTTTATCGACCCAGATTCCCCCTCCTCTGCCGAGATGGGCGCGGGGTCGTTACACTCTGCGTAACCCCCTGCCCCCCCCCCCCTTTCTGTTTTCTGCAAGAGTTTTATCGGGCAACCCTTATTGGGTTGCCCTTTTCATTTAACAGGGCAGAAATATGGGGTGGGGCTCGGGTCCGAACCCAAGACCCGCAACCCGACCCCAAGTCAAAATGGAACCACAAGTTGGATCCAAATGGATCCAACTGTGGATCCTCGGATTAATTTTTTTATTTTAAAACTTAAAATTTTATTTATTTATTGTTTTTATTATTATTAAATCGAGGTTTAAAACAATTAATCCTAATTATCACCTTTATGGGTCCTAGATCCGTAATGTGGATCTAGGCCCAAATTGCATAATTTGGAATATTTTATAATCAAAATTTTCGGGTTTTACATTATTGGTGCTTCCGCCGCTCCTCCCTTTTTCATTACATGGTATCAGAGCAAGGTTGGTGATCCGGCTTCAACCTTTTTGGTGCCTTGGAACGCATGCCTCTCAAGCTTTTGAAGAAAAAAAAGACCTTTCGACTCCCATGGAACGTGATTCTAAAGTTGAGCTTTCTTTCAAGCACAATGGATCTAATTATCTTATGTGGGCCTCCGCTATGGAAAACCATCTAAGAGGTAAGAAACTTTGGGGTTTTGTTATGGGAACTACTCCCGAACCCTCTCTTGTACTCACTAAAATTGAAAATGATGTTGAAAAAGCTTTAGATGGCGATGAACGCATCAAAGCTATAAATGATCATCAATCCAAAATTGAGGATTGGGAAAGTATCATGCCAAAATTTTGGCATACTTTATGAACAATGTGGACCTCAAAAATTGTGCAAATATTTCAAAATTTAGAAGAGCCAATGAGGCATGGTTCTTCCTTAAGGGTATGTATACCCAAAAGGATCTTGCTAGACAATTTTTTTGTCAAGAGAAAATTTGTTCCACTAGACAAGCGGATATGAGTGTCCGTGACTACTTTAGCTCTTTAACCCCTCTTTGGGATGAGCTTGTTCTTCTTGAGCCTAAATGGGTGGCTCCGAAAGATATTGAGTTAAGAAGAGAACAAATTGAAAATGAGCATTTTTTCCAATTTCTTCATGGTATATGACCAAAATATGAACAAGTGAGGGCATCCCTTCTCCATAAAAGTAAAGCCTTACCCATTGAAGACGTCATTGCCGAAGTATGCCAAGAAGAAACTCGACTTGGCTTAAGTATCAAGAGTGATGAAGTTTTAGTCGTTTCTAGGCCCGGATCTAAAGTAAAAGCATATAGACCTCCCCACTTTAACAAAAATAATGGATATAGAAAGGGGGTGATTTGCCACTATTGTAATGAACCGGGTCACATTAAACCGGTTTGCCCAAAGCTTAAAGGAAAAGTGGCCGCGGTTGGAGAAAAATCTCCAAAGAAGGAAGAAGAAAGTGTCAAAGAGGGAGATATCAAAGAAACTCTTAATCATATCTCTGAAGTTCTCCAACATCTTCTCAAGACTTCTTCATCTTCAACATCCAGAGTCGCCATCGCCTACTCTTCATCACCTCCAGGTACGTGGATACTAGACTCTGGTGCTTCTTTTCACATGACGTCTCATAAAAACTCGCTTTCTAATGTTTTTTCCGAACCCATATCTTCTTATGTTTCAACGGCCGATGGGACATCTTTAAAAATTGAAAGTATTGGAACACTTGATTTTAAAACTTCTCAATCCTTCTTTGTTCCTAAAGTAAGAGTCGTTCCAAAAATTAATTTAAATCTTTTTTCCGTTTCCCAAATCACCGATCATGGATGTCAAGTTTCTTTCTCACCTAAAGATTGCACCGTGCAGGATCTCCAATCAGGGAAGCTGATTGGGCAAGGGGTGATCTCTATTTTATGGATTTTTTGACTCTTCCATCTAAGTCATCTTGCAATCTTGTAAAGGACAAAAGTATTGGAATTTGGCATAAGAGACGTGGTCATCCAAATTTTGTAAAAATGTCTCTTTTCCCCTTTTTGAACAATACTTGTAAAGACAATCACACTTGTAAAGATTGCATTTTTGGGAAATCTAAAGCTACTCCATTTCCTCAAAGAAACTATTTCACCACTCGGCCTTTTGAACTTGTTAATTCCGATGTATGGGGACCTTCCCCTATTTTGTCCAAAGGAGGATTTTCGTACTATGTGGTCTTTATTGATGACTTCACTCGATTTACATGGATTTACTTCTTAAGTCGCAAATCCGAAGTTTTCTCCTTCTTTAAAGAATTTCATGCGATGGTTAAAAATCAATTTTTAGGAAATCTATCAATTCTTAGGTCCGACTCGGGAGGTGAATACATGTCCAATGAATTTCAAAACTATTTAAAAGAAAACGGAATTTGCCATCAACGTTCTTGTTCAAACACTCCGCAACAAAATGGACTTGCGGAAAGAAAGCATAGACACATAATAGAAACCACAAGAACCTTATTAATCTCAAAAAATATTCCAAAAACTTTTCGGGCCGAAGCGATTCTAACCTCAACGTATCTTATCAATAGAACTCCTTCATCTTCTTTAAAAAATCTTTCTCCATTTGAGAAACTTTACAATATGTTTCCCGATTATAAAACACTAAGAATTTTCTGATGTAAATGCTTTGTTTTAACTCACAAAAATGATAAACTTTCCTCTAGAGCTATTGAATGCATTTTCTTAGGATATGGCGAAAAACAAAAAGGTTATCGATGCTTTGACATATCAAATAATAAACTTTATATCTCAAAAGATGTCACATTCTTAGAAGAAGAAAATGGTTTTTCACATAAACTAAATGAAGATATTGATTATTCCTTTTTATTTGACTTATTGCCTCAAGAAAAGGTCATTTATGATAATGTTGAATCTAGTGAACCACTCATAGACGAGTTTGAACCTCCAAATGATGACCAAAATTTACAAGAAAATGTATAAAGGCAAATACAAGTCTACTCTAGAAGAAATGAAAGAAATCCTCCTTGTGCCCTTGAAAAATTCTCTCAAAATGAGTCAACCGAAGAAACCTCTCAAAGAAGATCAAATCGTATTTCAAAAATACCAAATAGATTTGTATCTTATGATTCTTTTTCTCCAAATTTTCGGGCATGTCTGCTTGCTCTTCACTCAATTCATGAACAAACTCATTATAATGATGCCAGACAATATGCTCATTGGAATGAAGCAATGGAACTGGAACTTAATGCACTTAAGAGGGCTCAAACTTGGGAAATCGTTGATCCACCCAATGGTAAGAAACCCATTGGATGTCGATGGATTTTTAAAGTTAAAACTAAGTGCGATGGATCTTTAGAAAGATATAAGGACAGGTTAGTGGCCAAGGGATATGCCCAAGAGTATGGGGTAGATTATGATGAAACTTTTGCCTCTGTTGCTCGAATGACTAGTGTTTGAGCTCTTATTGCAATAGCCTCTGCTAAAAAATGGCAAATTTTTCAACTAGATGTCAAAAATGCCTTTTTAAATGAAAATTTAAATGAAGAAGTTTACATAGAACCACCTCCGGGTATGAATTTAAATGGTAAAATTTTGAAATTAAAAAAGGCCTTATATGGACTTAAGCAAACTCCTAAAACTTGGTATGATAAGTTTAGTAATGTATTAATCAATTTAGGATTTACTTCTTGCTATACTGACAATGCTCTTTTTGTTAAGAAAACAAGTGATTTCATTGTTATTCTTCTGTTATATGTTGATGATATGATCATCACTGGGGATGACAAAAATGGGGTAAATGATGTGAAGTCTATGTTAAAAGAAACTTTTGATATGTCTGACCTTGGATTCTTGAGATATTTTTTAGGAATTGAAGTGGCTTACTCCCCGCGATACATTTTATCTCAGATGAAATTGGCCGCAGACATTTGTACCAAATCTGCAATATCTGATGAAAAGAAAGTTGAGGCTCCCGAAGTTATCAATTCAAAACTCAGACTTGAGGATGGTGTTCTTCTTGAGGATCCAACTCCCTATCGTCAATTAATTGGATCTCTCACCTACTTATCCATCACCCGTCCAGACATAGCTCATGCGGTTCATGCTGCAAGCCAGTTTCAGCATGCACCTACTACAGTTCATATGGCAGCTGTAATGAGAATTGTGCGATACATCAAAAATACCATCTCCAAGGGACTCTTCTTATCCTCTTCCTCATCTCTTGAATTAACTGCTTTTACTGATGTTGACTGGGGAGGAAATCCCAATGATCGTATCTCAACTACTGGTCTTTGCATTTTTTTAGGTGAATCTCTCATCTCGTGGAGGTGCAAAAAGCAGCAAAAGGTCTCTCTATCATCCACTGAAGCTGAATATCGGGCTATGGCAATGACAACAATGGAAATCGTGTGGCTCAGAGGGCTCCTTGGTGACATGGGTGTCCTCATTTCCTCACCCACCAAGCTCTGCTGTGATAACGAAAGTGCAATCTACATTGCAAGCAACCATACATTTCACGAACGGACCAAGCATATCGAGATGGATTGCCACTATGTTCGAGATGAATACCTCAGAGGAACCATCACATTACCATACTTCACTTCAGAATATCAACTGGCTGACTTCTTCACCAAGGTGCTCCCAACTCCACGATTTATGTTTCTTCTTGGCAAACTTTCGGTCTTCTCCCCGTAAAGTTTGAGGGGGCGTGTTAAATTATGTATATATATATACATACGTATATATAAGTATATATATATACATATATGTATATATATACAGTTTTTTTCTTTTTTGTTTCTCAAAATACCCGATAGGAGTATTTTGGTAAAACCCCATGTAACCCCTTTTTTCCCTTTTTCTATTTTTCCCTTTCTTCTTTTTCTCTTTTTTCTCTTTTTTCTTTTTTATTTTTTACCTTTTTGTAAGACCACAAGGGCCCCACACATGTAGTCGTTGGGGCTCCCAACGACTACATGGGAGCCCCTTGTGGTCCCTTCTACATGGCTCCCTCCTCTATAAATAGAGGAGGTTTTCCTCTTGTATTGCAAGGGTTGTTTACCCTCTTTTTTCCTTCTTCAATAATATCCAACTTATGACTTTTGGTCATTTTGCCCTTTTGTGGGTTTGTGTATACACTTTTAGTGTTTGTGTTCTTGGCTCTTGGAATCACTCTTGAAGAGTGATTTGCTTTATTGGTGCTTCCGCCGCTCCTCCCTTTTTCATTACACCATCTTTGGCCGGCGGGCCTTCCCCACTTGTTGGAGACCCGTGGGTGGCCCTACAGAGAACTGAGCCCTCCGCGGGACTTGGCCCATCAGAAAACCCCGACCGACGATGAAAATTCCATCGCCAGTTGTTCCTTGCGATTGGCGGCCACCACCGGAAAGATCTGGTGTCGGAAAGTAGTGTTGACTGCTCGTCGTGGAGGCTACCGGTTTTGGAAAGACAGGTTGGCTGGCATCCCTGCGCAGACCCATTCCAGGGTGTTCCAGGTACGTGGCCAGAAGGCTGAGAGTCGCTTGGAAGGGGTCGACCACCACAGTGCCCGTGAGGCCGATAGCATCCGGCGACGGCACAGATCTCGCCTGGTTGAAGGCAGTTGAACCTGAATCGTGGTTGTTGTCCAACCCGGTGTTCTTTTTTTGCATTGTCGCCTCGTGTGCCTCCACCGACGACTCAAGGGTCGATATTCTTCCCTCTATCCCATCCAGTCGCTTTGACATACCAGTCATGTCCTTGCTCATGCGCAACATGTTTTCTTGGATCTTCGTCATCATGTCGAACATATGCGTCATGTGATCATCGTTGCTCGTTTCTAGCCCGTCTCGTTCATTTTCGCTCGCAAGATCGTCCCTTGCTTACTGTGCCATGTCACCAAACAAGGAGAACATGTCTTCGGCTCTGATACCACTTTGATGCAGCAACGAAGATGCACAACAGAGAGATGCTGAAAGACGTGAATGATGGTGTGTACAGAACAAGCTATTGAAAGGAAAATGTGCTCAGAAGTTTATTAAAAGGAAAGAAAAATAATAAAGAACGAAATGAATCCTCTGTTCTCAATCATCTCTATCTCCCCTACGTAACCCTAGTCTATTATTTATACACAGCATGTTGGATCTGGATCCCAGATCCAGGACAAGATCCAAATATCAAAGTTCGAAAAAAAAACAAATAGTAGTGCAAGCAAGTTCACTAATCCCGTGTCTCACCTCCCTCAGACTTTCGCTCGTCTTGAGTACATACGCAGAGGTGCTTCCCCTTGTCTCAGTGCCATGCTCGATGTCGCATCCACCGCCACAATCCGTCCGTCTATCCCAGTGGAGCATGGGACATGCGTTGTCGATCCTGGATCAGGTAGAATTCGAGCTTCTCCCTGTTCCTGCACTGCATCAATATCCCACTTACATAGTAACATCAACTATGTTATTTGTGATTTTGATCGCTAGTGTGTAATTTCTTTCTTCTTAGTTTCTCATTATTTTTGTGTCAATTTTCAACATGAATTTAGCATTTAATGTGTGAAATTATTGTTCTAGAATTTACACTTTTAAGATGACAATGATGCCTTGCTACTTCAGATTCTGAAATTTGAACATACACACAAATATGCATAGAGATGAATGGAATCCTCCTTTCTCCCGTATGAAATGAGTTTTTGTGCTTTTTTCTTTTTTTTGGAAATCTGACCATACAGATGTATTCTATATGCTTGATTTCATAGGAACCAGCTCTTGGATCGTCTGATTACGACATGTTGGTAGGTTTTTATAAGGTTTGAAAATCAACGGCATAAAATTTTCAAAAATATTCAAGCCTCAAAAATCGTAGCTTTCATTAGGGACAAAATGAACAAGTGTTGATTCCTAACACAAGGACCACGCCGAATACATCTGCAGGGTCAGATTTACAAAAAAAAGTGCCAAATTTCCCAGGAGATCCTTATTCTGCTGGGAGACCCACCTAATCAATAAACAACACGTAGATGGGGGTTGCAATTTGACCAATTAGATGCAGAATTTTAGTTGAGACTGGCAGTGGTTTTGTTGAGATGCTTATCACTAGGATCCTTAACCATGTATGATACAAGGAATATTGAAGTATCACATGAGAAATTGTGATAACGCTGGGACTGTTAATATCCTTTTCTCCACCATTTTTCTCCATAAATTGGGAAGGGGGTTAAAGGAGAAAGGCAATAAGAGAGGTGCCAAGAAGCAATAATCAGGACATTGGTTGCTGGTTGAAACAAGAAGATTTAAGTGAATAAAAGTGATATTGAGAAGAGTCCATAAAATCCAGGAGAGAAGGGGCATTGGTGGTGTGAGAGGTGCATTTCCCTGAATTTCATATTCAGAGTGTCATCCATCATTTGCAGATTTCATAGAAATCATACAACCCTAATCTATTCGCTTGGAAGACTTATAACTCTACACGAACAAATGTTGCACCAGAGGTAAAAGAAGAGGTGATGATGCCTGTAAATCTGCAAAATATGAAGACAAATGTCAGGTGGTTCCAGAAGTGGGGAAACAGCATGATATTTATAGGTTTAATATCCATAAAAATTCCATAATCCATCGGCCAACATCGATTGCCTTATTGCTAGTTTGAATGTACAAAGGAGGATCTCAAAAGAAGGCAATACAAAAACACACTACATTTGACATGAGGTTGCCAGATAAATTTTTCAAAGCTGCATGGAGCACCCATAGCTGGGGGACTCTTTAAAAAATTAGCACAAAGAGCAACAATGTGATATTTGTACAGTCCCAAGGTAGAGTGGCAGAGGCTGCTCTACATGAAAGCTCGACACATACTTTAAAGGAAAGGCATATGGGTCATGCAATCTAGTTCCAACTGCAGGAACCATATTTGGACCCAGACCTAACAAGGGGGTTGAATCAAGTTAATTAGGCCAATTTATCAAGTCATGCTATATCAAACCTAGAACCATGTGCTTTGATTATTCTTTATCAAAGGTAGTTAATACAATGGTTATATGTCATTCATGCTAAGACTCAATGGGTCTATAGTAGGGATGGCAGTGGACCGGGGGAAAGCGGGGCCCCGCCTCGCCCCGTTTGGACCGGGGATGAAGGGTATGAAACGGGGATGGAGGCGGGGACGAAGGTTAAAATCCATCCCCGTCTGGGGGTGGAGGCGGGGATGGACGTGCACTTTTCCCCGCCCCGCCTCATCCCCGTTTGAACCGGGGATGGAGGACATGAAACGGGGATGAAGGCGGGGATGGAGGATAAAATCCATTCCCCGCCAGGGATGGAGGCGGGGGTGGAGGATAAAATCTTGAGGCGGGGCGGGGGTGGAGACCTTGTCCCCCGCCCCACTGCCATCCCTAGTCTATAGACTGTACACCTTCATCGCATGGGCCATGATTATCCTAAACCCCTACCTATTTACATTTCCATTTTTTGTTGATGAAGTGGATGTCATTCCGAGGGGATTGGTAAGAAGGTCGGTATCAAAACAAAGGCAGTCAAAATCTATACATGTTAGCTATGGTCTTGTGGATGCTCGACTAGATGAGAGGCAATGGCAGTAAGCAATTAGAGGGAGGACATGCAAATGGCTGATTTTAGGGCATCAGGAAACAAGACGTGGTGGATCATTTTTGGACACTTTACAGATGGTCATGCTGCAATAGAAAGGAAGTGATTTTGGTCCCTCATATATGATTTAACTCCCAATGGTGTTAAAGCTTAGCACGGCCTTACACTAATAGCTAGATATAACAATGCTTCCCCTCATTCCAACCTGCCAAAATTACCACGTGTTGAGCAATGATTCTGCTAAGAAGTGTAGCTTGCACCAGATTGCTCAAAGCCCTATGAAATTTGTGAAGATCTCTCACACCCTGAGTACTGATTTAAAGGACCCAATGGGTTGCTCAATAATGAATGGCCTAAAACTTTTAGGTATTCATCTTTATCTTCTATCATGGTGGTGAAGGAAGCATGGAGTGAGAAAGATAAAACAATTCCAGAAATGCCTACTCTAATTGGTAGCTAAGCTTCTATTTACAATATGGATATGTATACTTTTGCTGCTGACTTCTTGTCACTTGATAATAAAATTTGACTTTACTTTCTCTCGAGAAAAAAAGGAAAATGCTTATATGAATTCTTGTGACAATTGGTATAGTTATGCAATGCTGCAAAAGAATAACCCTATCAAATTGAACATGATTAAATAACACATTGTGCATGTCAACTAGAAATTATATGAATAAAATACAAATGTTTCTTTTAATGATATTTCTCTCATAAAACTTCAAACCTGATCGCAGCAGTAGAAGCAGCAGCTGTAGTTCCTGAAATAGAGCTTACACCTACAGCCTGGAATAGTCAGGTAAAAATAAGACATCAGAAAGAAAAGCAGAAAAAGGAAACATCAAAACCTATCCAGAAAGGAAAAACAAACACCTCTTTGACAATAAGCGAAGAATCAGATACTAATATAAATATGTGCCATTACCTAGAGCATCTAAAGTCCGAGCTATAATACAACTAGTGCATGGATGGAACAAATTTGAATGCAACTCTTTGCTTCAGGAGTTTTAGCATCATCAGAAATAAGTATTTGGCAACTGTAAATTTTCTTCTTAACCACTCGCTTGGTGCATTTTGGAACACTAATCATGACAGGTAAATAAGGAATAGGCAATGATCTATCTTTAGTTTTAGGGTGTGAAAGTATTTTTGCTTATCACTGAATTTTCATGTTGACCACTGGCTTGGTGCATTTTGGGACATCAATCATGACAGATAAATAAGGAATAGGCAATGATCTATCTTTGAGTTTTAGGGTGTGAATGAAAGTATGTTATTGTATCACTGTGGATATATAACAAGTATATAAAGAGTGAATTTGGCCATTTTTCACGTTTCCATTAAAGTAAGATCGCTTAGTTAATGTTCTCTTCTTTTCTTAATCTTTGATGTATATGTTACATTTTGGTCAAACAATGAATTTAAATGGTTCACTCTTTCCAAATTAAGAGAGAGAGAGAGAGAAGTTTCAACAATTAAAAGAATAATCAATTAACAAAATACTCATAACAATAATATCGGAATTAAACCAATGTGAAATAAATAATAAATAGAAACAAATGGGGTTCTTGTTGCTGTTTTCATCTATTATAAAATAAGACTCTTTTTAAGACAAAAACAATACCAAGATCTTGAAACTATTCCGATCATTGAGCAAATTAAGATCTCATCTAAATAGGCTTCATGAGATACCATTCTTCATTTTTACTTGTACTTCTACATTTTAAAAAAAATGCAGTTATTCACTCTGTTATTTCTTACAGATACTAATAAAAGTTATCAACATCACATAAAATTTAAATGCATTATAGCACTTGTACTAAAATCAGCAGTTCTCTCAAAGGAAAAAGGTTTATCAGGAAAACTCTGGGCAAAATTAAGTTGACTAGTTATGAGAGCACCTTTAAGAGACTTGATGTCACAATTGTGTGACAGATCCATCCAGTCACATTGGTAGGAATCTGCCAAAGCATATATTCCAAGTAATCTTCCGAAACTGACCCTGAATTGTATGAGTTGCCAAGGAAATTCAAGCATAGACCATCAAAACCCAACAAAGAAAAGTTATTAAAGAAAACAAGTGTGTGTGTGTGATGAATATATTTAAACCACTTTTACATATTCATGATAGCAGTTTGTACTTTGTAATATGGAAGATCACAAACGACCGAATAACCTGCAATGATGATGTATAGACTATCTGTTTACCAGGGTTACCGGAAGCGCCCATGTACACTATGCAAGAGAAACACGCTTTGGAAGCACGAAACACCGTTGCACTTCCCCTAACATTTCGAAAGCATGCTTCCTAGTAATGGACCATTATACCCTTAACATTATATTTTTTACCAAAAAAATAAAAGAACTAGTAGTGAAATACCCTTTTTAAGGGTATAATGGTCATTATGCAACTATAAAAGGGAAAGTCAAATAAGGTTTTGACTTTCCCAAATCTCTCTCTCTCTCTCTCTCTCTCTCTCTCTCTCTCTCTCTCTCTCTTAGTTTGTCGGACATGACACGATACTTGGAAACACTAGGTTGCTTCATGGACACATTCAACAATGTCATTAATTCTATGTATTTTCTTTATGATCTTGATTACTTATTTTGTATTCACTTGACTTCATTTTCTTTTAGAATTTGTCATCTATTATATTACATTTCAATTTCAACTTGGTTTTATTATTCGATGCTATGTCACATGGGTGCGGGTGCAGGTGCGGGTGCGGCGCAATTTTAAAAATTTTGGACACAGGGACTCGGCTATATATATATACATATCCAGTGTGTGCATATATGTGGATATTGTCCTCTAAAGTTTGGCACCAGCATGAGTGTTTTTACAAACTTTGCAAATTGTACTTTTGCCCTTGCAAAAAGGGGGGTCGGGGGCTCCCCTATATATATATATATATATATTTTTTAAATATATAAAAAGATCCTTTTTTTTGTTTTTTCCCCTAAAAATGGACATTTTTGGACTCGGTCAACGTTGACCGAGTCCAAAACAAGGATGGACTCGGCCTCGACTCGTTGACCGAGTCCGACTCGGTGTTGACCGAATCTGGGTTGTGTCCGAAGCCGCACCCGTGTCGGGGCGTGTCGACTCGGGTGCGGCGCCTCCCTAGCCGAGTCCGTGTGACATAGATTTGATGTTTTTAATTATAGTAATTTACAATAGCATCTCAAAGGTTTGCATTTGAGATGATATTCATGTTTTATTGATTTAGGTTAAGAATTGATTATATGTGTGTGTGTTGCCATGAGGTCAGAATGAGTAGTTTGTTCCATTTTTTAAAGTTTTCTGTGGTTTTCATGAAAGTAACCTAACAAATGTGATTTACATGGTTTGGTTAGTAGGAATTGGCTCTTGGTTTGTCCGATTATGACACATAGGTATTGATTTTATCAGTCTTAAAAAATAAATAGCTCACATTGTGAGATAACTTCTTAGCTTATAAAATCATGTTTTTCATAAAAAAACACGATCCAAAAGCCAATCCCTAGCATTTGACATGTTGAATCCATCTATGAGGTCCAATTGGGTCATTTGTCCCCTTTTTGGACCACTCTTCATGAATGCAGGTTGTTTCTGAGTGTTATTATTGTTGTATTTGTATAACCGAATATCATGCTTAGATATTGTGTTTGAGCGACTAAATGTTGTTTGTATCTTTCACCAAGCATTTCCACTTTTCGTAAATCTTATTTGTTTACTGTGGTGTGCTATAGTTATCTCCCTATGATGGTTTGCTTTTAGCACTACCGAAGCCTTTTTATGACGATTTCTTCATGTCTGTTGCTCAGGGTTTTTGCTAATTGTCTGTTGCAACAAACTTTGTGCTCTTTCTTTATGAAATTTTACAGTTTGTACTTTAAACATTGAAATGCTTGAAATTAAATTATGTTTTTTAGTGCTTAAATGCATAATTTGTTTTGTGCATTTAAAAATTTAACGACATCTCCATGTAATCTTTTAGTTTATCGATTTTTCTATTTTGCAGAGATCATAACCTAAAATAACAAGTCATTTGATTCATTTTTTGAAAAAAGTATGATTCTTAATCAAATTTATTAGTTTTCTTGATGTATTATTTATTAAATGCTTAGATGCATTTGTTAAATGGTTGCAACAGAAATATGAATTATGACTTTTTCTTGATGTATTATTTATTAAATGCTTGCAACATGATGCATTTGTTAAATAGTTGCAACAAGAATATGAATTATGATTTTTTTTTATGCATTATTTATTAAATGCTTGCAACAGGATTTTTTATGTATTATTTATTAAATGCTTGCAACAAGATGCATTTGTTAAATGGTTGCACTTGCATATATGATTCAGTTTTGAAATTAATAGATCAGCCTTATTGTTATCTACTCATGTTTTATTTTGTTAATGATAACATAAATCTTATTTTGGTAAATTATAAAAAATATAATTACATTTTTGCTTCCCTTTCGATTCCTATTCGCTTCCCACTTGAATCCTAGGTCGCTTCCCTCTTTGGTTCTCCTTCAAATCATGGTTTGCTTCCGGTTTGATTCCTAGGTCGCTTCTGGATCGCTTTTCTTCTTGGTTCCAAGACAATTCATGGTTCGCTTTTAAGTCATTTCACGCTTCCAGCTTTCTAAAATTTTAGAAGTCTCTCGCTTCTCAGTACCGCGTCTTCGACTGGCAACTATGGTTTAAACATATAAGGATAATTTTCCCACTCAAGTTGGACCAATCTTGGTATCAATTGACCCCCTGCGCATATATTTTTACCTAAGCACTAGGAAGAAGTTATCCAAACATAGAATAGGCTTCTCAAAAAAGATCTTTTGACAAATAGATTTCATTAGCCATTGATGCTCAAATGGTTGAAGTATTGCACATCTTGATCAATTTCAAATAAAATATAAAGCTTTTCTCAAAGGTTTTAAATTGTTAATAACAAAACTAAGCGGCTCAATCTTTTTTTAGTACAATATTAATAAAGATAATGTTGCATTGAGTTAGTAATTTTATAACCATAAAAGACATGAAGAAGAACATGAAATGCCATGAGAGAAATGAAGGTAGGAAAAGTGAAGTAAAAGAAAAGGTTGGATTCTGGCCACCTGGAAAACCAGCAGGAAGGATAAAATCCTTCAGAGTTCTTGGTAACCAAGATACTTTAACTTCAGAGTATGCTTTCACTGACCTAGCAACTACTATTGGTGAACGTTCCTCCACCACAGCAAGTGACAGCGAGCAATCATCCAGCACATATCTGCCAATCTTCACATTTAAAAGAGATGGAGAAAGAACAGAAAAATGAAAACCAATCATGTACACATTAATCACTTACATATTTTAACGCTTTCTTAAGAAAAAAAGGCTGAACATAGCAATAAATAATAAAGTGGCACACTGGGTCATCTCCATTTTGAATACATCCATGCATCACACATGCACACATACATGTGGCGCATCTCTCTCTCTCTCTCTCTCTCTCTCTCTCTCTCTCTCTCTCTCTCTCTCTCTCTCTCTCTCCCTCTCTCTCTCTCTCTCTCTCTCTCACACACACACACACACATTTAGGGATGTAAGATTTAGGTCGGATGTGGCCAATACTAGATCCAACTATCCGGATATTGGCTAACCAAAGTCAGATTTAGATAGAGAAAAGCTCATAATCCAATTTTTTATGTGTAACCAGATTCAGATATCCATCGGATTTGGAAGCGAAACTCAAAATAGAATCCGACTAATTGGTCAGATATCTGATAAAATAAGATACATTGATATCCTTACACGCATGCATGCACTCACACACACACACACACATGCACCGGCCAACCCCCCCCCCCCCACACACACACACACACACACACACACTCGAGGATCCCTCCTAATGTGATTTGAAGCCAAGACACTTTAATTAAGATGGTGTCTCCATTAATCGAGCTGTCACATCCAACCCATCCATGATACAATTAAGAGCAATAAAACCCACATAACAAATATATTACCAACTATTCAATAAATTATAGAAATGAAGCAAAATGTTTCAACTGGTTATGGAAATGAATTAACACATAGGGATCATCTAAACCTTAAAAACATCGTTTTCTCTATTGCTACATAAAAAATGTCATTGATACCAGACCATCCTTAGGTAGGGAAAATGAAGAGGAAGAAGTGGGAAAGTGATGGTGAAGGATGGAAATCTCACACACTAGGATGACTAACTAGTGTATGAGCCAATCTCTAGCTAGTTGCCTAACTAGAGCCAATACTATCCCCAAGGACTGGAGAGAGGCCAAAGAGACTCAAGAGTCTTCTTAAATTCAACCAGGGTTACCGGAAGCGCCTAGGTAAAAGGGGAAGCGCGCTTCAGAAGCGCGAAACGTCGCGCTTCCGAAGCGTGAGGGGAAGCGTCCCCCTTTTTTGGGAAGCGCACTTTCCTTTTATGGGAAGCGCGCTTCCCCTCGCTTTCCCATTTTTTCCATTTTTTCGCTTCCCCCTCGCTTCCGGTTCGCTTCCTAGGTCGCTTCCGGTTCGCTTCCGAGACGGTTCGGAATTTTCTTCTAAGTGGTCCCACGCTTCCCCGCTTCCTAAATTTTTGAAAGTGCCTTGCTTCCCGTATCGCTTCCCGCTCCCGCTTCCTTGACTAGTGACTCTGGATTCAACAATAGATTATACAAATTAGGGGGCATTCCATGACTCACATATAATGACAATTATATCCTTCCCTACTTAGGCTAATGTCTCCCATGTAGATATGACCCAATCCCATTGCAAGTATTTGACCCAATCTCAACACAAGGCCTAATCAACCCCCATTGAGCCTAGGTGAGCAAGCTAGCACAGTAGGCTTGTAAAACCCATTAAAAAAAGAGCTGGTCCGGGTTGGATCCGGATCCAAACTCGTTAAACCCCTCCCCCCGTGCTTATTTAAAGCGTGAAGGGGAGGTAGGGCTTTTCATTGGAAAAGCCCCCTCTTCCACAGCTCTCCCTCTCAGCCTCTCTCATCTCCCCTCTGACCTCACGACCCTCTCTCCCCGTGCTCTCTCCCTCATTCTCTCTCTCTGCTCCCCTCTCACCCTCGCCCGACCCCCTCTCTCGCTCGTCTGTCGACGCTGACGCCGGCAACCTCAGCCCCCCGTCCGGCGACCCCTTTTTCCAGGAAACACCCTCTCTTTCCTCATTGTTTTCTTCTTCTTCTTTTTCTTCTTTTTCTTCTTTTTCTTCTTTTTCTTCTTTGTTCCCCTTTTCTCTTTTCCAGTAAGACGGCATGGGCGACGCCCCCCTGCCGTCTGCAACAGGTTGGTCAGCAGGGGCAAAGCCCCTGCCCCGGTCCTTTCTCCTTTTGCAGTGGAGGGGCCGAGCCCTCTCCCAGACTTCTCAAAATGCGAGGGAGGGGCTCAGCCCCCTCCCTGTCTCCCTGTTAAACGAGAATGCAAGGGAGGGGCTCAACCCCCTCCCTTTTTCCTTTTTCGCCAGGGAGGGGCCGAGCCCCCTCCCTGTTTTCCTATTTCGCCAGAGAGGGGTTGAGCCCCCTCCCTGTCTCCTTATATGGGTTACGGGGAAGGGGCTCGGCCCCCTCCCTATTTCTCCTTTTCGCAAGGGAGGGGTTGAGCCCTCTCCTTGTCTCTCTGCTTCCCTTTTTACGAAAAGGGAGGGGTTGAGCCCCTCCCTACTCTTGTTTGGGCCCGAGGTCGGGTTCGGCTCATCAGTCGAGCCCACCCTTCACCTTTGGCCATTGGCGGCAGGGTTGGACCCTGTTCGACTGTCGAGCCCACCTGCCTCTCTTGTTTTATCTTTCGAGCGTGTTATATATATTCATGCTTTGCTCTTTCGCAGCTTGCATGACAAATCATGCTCATGCCCCGCGGCCCGAGCCCTTCGTTAGTTACACACGAAGGCAAACGCAACTCCGAGACTCCCCAAGGTAGGGGAAAGTTGCACAATGGACTTTGGACGAACCGAAGTAAGTTAAAACAGTTAAAATGCAAATTAAACAATTAAATATATATGTATATATACAGTAGTACACTTTTAAACTCAAAGGCGTAGTTTTACGATCCTTGTTCGCATTATTTTCTGTCATTTACTTTTCGCCGTTGTGCTTTAGTGCACAGGCTGATTTTCCTCATGCTTTTATTTGGCTTGATACGCGGTTTTGCGTATCAAGCATCGCTTTCTGTCATTTACTTTTTGCCATCATCCTATAGTGCCCAGGCTGATTTCCTTTGCGTATTTATTTGGCTTGATACACAGTTTCACGTATCAAGCATCATTTTCTATCATTTACTTTTCGTCATCACGCTTTACTGCACAGGTTGATTTCCTTTAAGCATTTATTTGGCTTGATATGTGGTTTCACGTATCAAGCATCGTTGTTTGTCATTTACTTTCGTCATCGCGCTTTAGTCATAAGCTTTTTTTTGCTTTTCTGTATTTACCTGCTTACGCATTTGTTTAGCCAAAGTACGATTTCGTACCTCATGCATTGCTTTGTGCATTTACTTGCTTATGCCTCTATTGCTGGCACATTTTATTTAGCCGAGGTACAGTTTTATACTTCACGCACCGCTTACACATTCTTGCACCCAATGCGCATCTTCCCACTTTAAGGATTGTTGGCACCTTGTTGTCGCACTGCTTCGTGCTCGGGCTCGCATCTTCATGCTAACTTACACATGTGTAAGTTTAAGATTTGAGTGTAATCTATTTCGCTCGTTCGTTACAAAATAACACAAACTGCACTTATGCATTCTGGTTTTTATAAAAAAGGGATTCCTAAAGCGAATTCGTGTTCCAAATGCGTAGCCATGATGAGTTGGATTTTGGAAGTCTCTGCCGTTGCAAATTTGCAACCCAGTCTCCCGAAATGACGTATTTGGGCGAGAGGTTTTTACTACCTCTGTTTGTGTATCCGATACGACTTGGATAACCCCGGTTTATTGGTACGAACATATGTTTGGGCGGGATTCTTTTGAGAAAACCCATATCCTGTTTATTGAAACTAGTATCAAGTCATGGGCTACATACGGATACTATGATAAACGAACGAGAGATTATTGGCAATCTCATAGCGTGCAAATAGCACAAGTGTTGTATATCAATTTCGAATGATGAAACTTGTCAAAGGAGTTTCTGCATTACATTGTATCTTTGCGAAACTCTGTATTGGGGTTTCTTTTTTGTGAAACTTATACCCCTTTCGTCGTAACGTACTCATAGACATGCGGGCCATGTCAATACTACGATGACCGGATAAGACGGTCATGTGACCTCGAATCGTGCTAATGGCACAATGTTGTAATCACATAAATAGTGATAACTCGTCTTCACCGACAAGATGCTCGAGTTAGGTTGAACAGACAAGAGATTGCAGAATGAGTCTTCAGTTAAATAAAACCTGAAGTATTCATTTGACATGTTTCCTGTCAAGAGAGAGGATGGGACGGTACAAAAACTCTGATGGACAGGTTGTTCCCTCGGGCAATGAGTCGGTATCCACAGTTATCGAAGTTAGGGGACGGGACTACTAGAGACTATCTTAGGTGGTAGATCCCACAGACTTCTGTAGAAGTAGGATGCATCCGTTGTCTACGTATGCCTTTGGAGAATCCTCTTTCGGTCACTGACCGTCACTTTAAGAGCGGATTCAACTAGCTATTGAAAGATTTTGTATTTCCAGCCATGTCAACCTTCAGCAGAGAAAGGTGAAGAGAAAGACAGGCGGTTGCTGCACAGAATAGGTCAATATCGTAACCTAGAGTTGTGTTAATATACAGTGTTTTACAAAAATACTATGGACGATAATGTCCCTGATTGTAAATACAAAATACAAGTATATTCACATGTGCAAAATAGAAACTAAAGTATGGATCCGGACCGAATGTAAATCCAGAACCACAACACGCCATCTTTAACATAACACGCCATCTTTAACAGCCTCCCTCAAGTTGTGCATGATCTTGAATCATAGACAACTTGCCTTTTAAAAACCAAAAATTATATTTGGTCAGCCCTTTTGTAAACATATCAGCCACTTATCTTCAGTGCCAACATAGTATGGCTCAATTTCTTTCTCTTCAACCTTTTGCCTGACAAAATGTTGATCTATCTCAATATGTTTAGTACGATTGTGATCAATGGGATTAAAAGAAATATTTATCGCACTTTGATTGTCACACAATAATAATGATGTCGAGATAGGTTCTCCCAGTTCTGTTAGCAAATGTCTAACCCACGTAGCTTCTGTTGTAGCTGTTGCCATGGAGCGATATTCAGCCTTAGTACCAGATCTGGCAACAACCTTCTCTTTTCTACTACTCCAAGACACAATGTTGCTGCCAAGAAATATACAATAGCCTGAAACTGACCTTCTCTCATCTGGATCTCCTGCCCAATCCGCATATGTATAGATAAAGATTTTATGAGCCCCATTATCCATAAGATTCCTCTTGTAAACAAGTTCATCTCCTACCGTACCCTTTAAGTATCTCAATATTCGTTTAACTGCATCCATGTGCCCAGTTCGAGGTTCATGCATAAATTGAGACACTTGATTTACAGAATAGACAATGTCAGGTCTAGTGAAGGTAAGGTACTGGAGCATTCCAACTATACTTCGGTATCTGGTGGGATCATCATATAAGTCTCCATCATGAGAACTCAACTTTTGTTGTAAAATGCTCGGAGTAGCTAAAGGCTTGCAATCTTTCAGCCCTACTCTACTTAACAAGTCAAGAGTATATTTATGTTGTGTTAGGGTCAACACATTGTCTTTCCTGTCAACTTCTATACCAAGGAAGTACCTCAGTTCTCCAAGATCCTTCATTTTAAAATTCTGACTCAAGAATTCCTTGACTTCCTAGATATGACTGCAAGAGTTGCCCGTGATAATGATGTCATCTACATAAATCAATAAGAATGTGATTGCATGCTCGTCCCTGAAGATAAAGAGTGAGTGATCAAGAGTGCATCTGCGAAAACCAAGATTTGAACTTTGAGAGAAAAGCTATCAAACCTCGATCGTGATGCTTGTTTTAAACCATAAAGGACTCTCTTTAATTTGCAGACATACGTCTTAGGATCTCCTTCTGCATATCCAGGTGGTTGTTCCATATAAACTTCTTTAAGAGCCCCATGAAGGAAAGCATTTTTTACATCCATCTGGCTCAATGTCCATTTGTGATGGACGGCTAGAGATAGTATGATACGAATTGTCCTCATCTTGACCACAGGACTAAAAGTCTCATCATAAACTTGTCCATATTCTTGAGTGAAACCACGTGCAACAAGTCTTGCTTTATGTCGTTTAATGCTCCCATTAGGTTTATACTTGATCTTATAAACCCACTTAGATCCCACAATGTTTCTATCATTGGGTCTGGGAACAACTTCTCATGTTTGACATTCATGTAACGCTTCCATTTCATCATTCATTGCCTCTATCCACTTGTGTGACTTGACTGCCTGATAGAAGGTAGTAGGTTCATCTTCCTTTTCAACCTGTGACAAAAATAACTGAAAATCCAGAATGAAATTATCATAACTGACCCATCTCTGAATTGGGTGTCAAATTCTTTCTGATCTCCTAATAGAGGAATGATTTTCAAGTTCATCAACAATCACATCAGAAATGGTGAAAACATTTTTTGTTGCTCTTCTCGTATAGACTGGTCCTGAAAACTTCTCAACCTCCTTGGGTGGCAAATTGTCAACCTCGATTTGAGTTGTGCAAGAGGTTTCATCTGGTGCAAGAATAGGCATGGGAGCAACACTGCAAGCAAATGAACACTCTCCGTTGATGTTAGCGAACAACTCAATATTCAACCATGGAGAATAAACTTCAACATCATGACACGTATTTTTTAAAGAATGCCCATCTTCAAAATTTTGCTCATCAAAAACCACATTTCTAGAGATCTTAACACGCTTGGACAGAGGCTCGTAGCAACGATATCCCGTATAATCATCCGCATATCCTACAATTCTACACTTTGAGGCTTTATCCTGAAACTTATTTCTTAATGATTTGTCGATATGCACATAGCAAACACAGCCAAAAACTCGTAAATTATCATAATCTGGGTGTTCTCCAAAAAGAGTATAATAAGGTGATTTATTTGCTAAAATGACCATCGGCAAACGATTTATAATATAAACCGCATAGTGAAAAGCTTTTGTCCATAACTCAATAGGAATATGACTGTCATGCAATATGCTCATCGCACTCTCAACAATGTGGCGGTGTTTCCGTTCAGCCACACCGTTCTGTTGCAGTATGTGCGAACAGGAAACTCTGCGACTTATTCCATTGTTTCGAAGAAAAGCAATAAAGTCATTTCAAGTGTACTCACCTCCCCCATCACACTGAAAATTCATAATATTTGATGAAAATTGAGTTTTGACAAAGGCATGAAACGTTCTGAACAATTGAAGAACTTCAGATTTATGTTTCATGAAGTATATCCAGGTATAACGAGAATAACTATCAATTAAAACAACATAGTATCGACTACCCAAAAAAGAGCAGGTAGGTGCAGGACCCCATACATCAGAATAGATAATCTCAAAAGGTTTTGAAGCTCTTTTATTAATTGAATTGAAAGGAAGAACATAACTCTTGCACAACTGACAACTTGTATATTTCTTATTATCAAAAATAGGACTCAAACTAGATGAGGAGACAAGATCATCTCTTATAAGCTTTTCAATAAAGGAGGAACTATAGTGACCAAGTCGACTATGCCAAATATTTGACTTATTACATTTAGACATACTAAGAAGACATTTAGTAGAGGATTCATCGGACTCCAACGAAGGCTTCAAGACGACAGGAACAGAAATACGAACAAAAAGATCTTCCTTGAAGATATACATATTTCCTCGTCACTCCCCTTTAACGAACGTCTCCTTCGTTTGAAGGTCCTTGACATACACAGAAGAGGGAGTAAATTCGAAATATGTATCATCAACAAGTTTGGAAACAGAAATAATGTTCTTTTTTATATTAGGAGCAAGTAGAACATTGGACAATTTAATGGATGAATTTAAGAAGGGTATTATGGCATTCCCAGTGTGAGAAATAGAATGATGAGTTCCTTCTCCAGTGACAATACTGCCATTATCGAAATAAGGAGATAAGTTCAAGAGTTTACCTGCATCATGGGTGGTTGCCCCAGAGTCTATATACCATACTCCCTGGTCATTTTGTGTTATTGTCATCTTTGAAAGAGCTGCCAATAAAAGTTGTTGCACATCATCTCCACTAGATTTACTTCCATCAGGCTGCCTTTTTTACTGAATAATAGAATTCTTGCCTTTGTTCTGAGGGTTGAACAAACAATCTGCTTTAATGTGCCCCCTTTTTTGATAGATGAAGCATGTGGGAATATTTCTTGGATTTCCTGCATGAGAATTAAGAGGCAGGTTTGGGGTAGGAAGCAATCCACGTCCCCCTTGTCCACCATATCGTCCTCGAGCTCTACCTCCGCGATGGTTATAACTTATTTCCTCCACCACGACCTTGTCCATAAACCAGCCCAGTAGCCAAAACATTTTGTGAGTCAAGTTGCCCACCACCATCATCAGAAAGGTTCTTCAAACTAATCTCATAATGTAAAAGTTTAGCCTGTAAATCTTCAAAACTGGGTAAAACAGGCAAGCATGTGAGGGATGTGACAAGAACATAATAGTCTGCTCCCAATCCACTTAAAACTTGTACCTTATCTCTCTCTGAGATCGCACATCCAACAAGAGCCAATTGATCTGTGATGCTTTTTACCTTGTTCAGATATTCCATAACAAACAAGGTTCCCTTCTTTAATGACTAAAATTCTCGCTTGAGATATAAAACTTTTGCTTTTGACATTTGAGAATAAGTTTGAGCCAACATATTTCATAGTTCAGCGGCTGAACAATCATCTAGAATTGCAATCAGTATTTCCTGTGACAAAGTAGAAGTGATGCATGTCACTAGTTCTTGGTCTCTTTTCATCCAAGCTGTGAAGTCAGGATTTTGAATAATCCGAGATGAAACAACCCCTTTATCATCCTGTATTTCCTGCGTGATAAATTGAAGCGGGGTTGGAGTTGATCCATCTAGATGCCCAAAAAGATCTTAGCTTCGTATGAAGGGAATTATTTGTCTTTTCCAAGTCAAAAAATTTGAATGGTTGAGTTTTTCAAATACAAGTTGACTCAGAAAGCTAGAGGAAAGACCAGAATAAGTAGAGGACAAATCCATATTTTTCGATTTTGGATTGCAAACTTTTCGATGTGGTTGGAGGGTGGATCCCGTGCCTTTTTTTTTTGGAAAATCAGTTCTGGTTATGTACCAGAACCACAGCACAGGTCTTTATGACACCCGGTATTTCAGAACAATGGATTACAAGATTCCAAAGATATGACGTATTTTGTAAAAAAAATAAAATAAAATTATCAACACAACAGCAATGAGATGCAGGACTTCTGTTGTGAAATACAGTAGTCTGAAAAAAAATTAAGAGATTAGGAGAATAACAAAAATAGTGTTAGAAGAAAGGTATACTTAACGAAACTATTTTTAGAAGAAAGGTATTTGGTCTATTAAGGCAATAGAAGAGAGAACAAGAAGAACAAGAAAAAAATACAGATATGGTATTTGGCCGATTAAGAAAGATCAGAGAATAGAAGAACGATTAGAGGGTAGAAGAGAGAACAGATCAGTTTGACGTGATCTGGTTTTGTGTGAACAAGAAAAGGATTAGGGTAGGAAAAACGATTAGAGGTTTGATGTGATTTAAGTATAGATCAGAAAAGAAGACAATATGAGATCTGATATGATCAGATTTGTCTTAGACTGGATGCAGGTCTTAAATACAGATCTGAATACGAGAGAATATGAAAAAGCCCAGATCTGAAATTCAGATCTGACGTGAACCAGAAGGGAAAAGAGGAAAATGAAAAGGATGAACAGAAGAAGGGAGAGAAGTCATACGAAGCCAACCTTAGTGAGCGTGGATCGATTCAACCTTGCTCTGATACCATGACAGACTTTGTATTTCCAGCCACATCAACCTTCAACAGAGAAAGGGGAAGAGAAAGACTGGCGGTTGCTGCACAGAATAGGTCAATATCGTGACCTAGAGAAGCAGTGTTAATATACAGTGTTTTACAAAAATACTATGGACGATAATGTCCCTGATTGTAAATACAAAATACAAGTATATTCACATGTGCAAAATAGAAACTTATGGATCTGGACCGAATGTAAATCCAGAACCATAACATGCCATCTTTAACAGCTATTCGGGGTATTTGAAAATACATGGCATAATGGACCCCCGAACTAGTCGCAGTTGTTTCTACGATTCATGTTTTGCAAGTACCCACAGACCAGCTAAGTATAAAAACAAAAATTATCCTGTTCACTTCTCGTTTGTTGTTTACTATGTGTTAATTGTTGCTTATGCTAATTGTTGTGTTTTACTTATGTTGATGAACTGCTTATATAGTTTCTCACTTGTATAAACAGTTGAACATGATATAATTAAATGCATACACTTAATTTTGTTCCATATTGTCCTTTTTTGTGCACCTACCAATTTTTCATAAAACTAACTGATTTTATGAGCACAGGTGACGAATAGGTTGTGAGACAGACAATGTTGCGATTGCAAGATGGTTCGAGATCCCACTGTTTTACTGTCAACTCGCATCCTGTACTTTTGGGTTTTTGGCAAGGGTTTTCCTCAAGAAAACCAAATTTTGTACAATCAGATCTTATTTTGAATGCAATGGCTTATTAAAATGTTTGCAAGTTACTTCTATGTGAAAATGTGGATTTTTACGCTAACGCGCCCAAGGTTGTGTAATCAAACAAGAGTGCACTATTACAGCGCCAATGAAAGGCTACACAAGAGCACAAATATAAAATGGTCACTAATGAACCAATAACAATTTGACGAAGGTGATACCTCACAAAATAGCACAAGGCTTAAAGCCAAAGGAGAGTTTTATAAACACACAAAAATGCTTTTGAAAAGCATAGCATACAAGAGAGAGGTAGAGGTAAGGCTCTATTTATAGAGCCTCACCTAATGAATGGGAGGCAGTCCAGCAGACGTTGGACTGCCTTCCAACAGTCATTTTTATGACCGTTGGGAGGCGGTCCAACGTCTAGTTGGACCGTCTCCCAACAGTCAAAAAGGCTGACATGTACAGACAAAAACAAAACAAAAAATAGAAAAAGTAAAAAGTGAACAGAAAATAAAAATTACATTTTAGTCCCTAGTGGACTGTTCTAAATAAAAGGACAAAAATACCCTTGTCAGGTATTTGTATACACTTTAATTTTTACACTTCCCCTCAAACTTACGGTGAAATCACTGAAAGTTTGCTAAGAAGATACAAAAATCTAGGCAAAGGAAGAGCTTTGGTGAAGAAGTCTGCAATCTGAAATTCAGATTGAACATACGACAATGTAATAGTCCCCCTTCAAATATTCTTCATGAACATAGTGACAATCCATCTCAATATGTGTTTTGTTCGCTCATGAAAGGTATGATTGTTGGCAATGTATATGGAACTTTTATTGTCGCAGCATAATTTTGAAGGCTCTGAAATATCAACTCTCATATCTAAGAGTAATGCTCGCATCCACACAACTTCAGTGGTTGTTATATCCATTGCCCTATACTCAGCTTCAGTGGAGGATAAAGACACCTTTTGTTGTTTCTTGTATCGCCAAGAAATGAGAGAATCACCTAAAAAAACACAAAAACCAGTTGTTGAATAACGGTTATTGGGATCTCCTACCCAGTCAGAATCAGTATAAGCAATAAGATTTAAAGATGAGGAAGATGATAGGAATAGCCCTTCATAAATAGTTTTCTGGATGTATCAAACTATTCTTAACACGACACTCATGTGAACTGATGTGGGCGCATGTTGAAACTAGCTGACATTGTGTACAGCATGCACAATATCAAGTCTAGAAATAGAAAGGTACATTAGTGATCCGATAAGTTGTCTATAAGGTGTTAGATCATCTAATAGTACTCCATCTTCAGCGCTCATTTTTGCATTTATCATCTCAGGTGTATTCGCACACTTTGTATCGGTGATTCCCGAACGTGCAACAATGTCTGCTGCAAACTTGATTTGAGATAAAATGTATCCCCTTGGCGAGTAAGCCACTTCAATGCCTAGGAAATATCTCAAAAAACCAAGATCAGTCATATCAAAAGATTTTTTAAGCATAACTTTAATTTCTTCAATTTCCTTTTGATCATTGTCAGTAATGATCATGTCATCAACATACAAAAGAAGAAGAATAAGAGAGGTACCTGTAGATCTTATAAACAAAGCAGTGTCAGTGTAGCAGGATTTAAAACCAAATTTCAATATGGTATTACTAAACTGATCATACCATGCTTTAGGAGCTTGCTTAAGCTCATACAAAGCCTTTTGAAGTCGAAGAACCATGCCCTTTTCAATAGTCAAACCGAGAGAAGGATCCATGTACACTTCTTCAGTTAAATTTTCATTCAGGAATGCATTTTTAACATCTAATTGATAAATGGGTTATTTTCTAATGGACGCTACTGCAACTAAAGTCCTAACTGTGGTCATACGAGCTACTGGAGCAAATGTCTCCTCATAATCTATTTCATATTCTTGGAAGTATCATTTTTCAACTAATCGTACTTTATACCTTTCTAGGGACCCATCACTTTTTGTTTTGATTTTAAAGACCCATCTACACCCTATAGTCTTCTTACCCATGAGAAGAGGTTGAATAGTCCAGGTATGGGCTTTATGTAGAGCATCTAACTCTATCTGCATGGCTTCTACCCACTCATCTATGTTTTTAGCTTCATTGTAGTTAGATGGTTCATGATATGCATGGACAACTAGAAGATAAGCTCTATAATTTGGAGTAAAAGATTCATATTATACAAATCTATTTGGAGGCCTATGGATTCGTTCAGATCTCCTAACACTAGTTTCCTCGATATTTGTTAATTGATTATATCTTTCTAAGGCACACGGATGCTCCCCAATACTATGTCTAGAATATTGTAAGAGATTTTGGCATGGTTCTCTATCTTCACTAGAGTTATTAATAGATTCGACATTTTCAACGTCATTAACAATTTAATTATTTGATTTAGGTAGTAAATCAAATGAAAAGGCATACTCAGTTTCTTCCTTGGGTTTTTCAAAATCAAATTTGTTTTCTTTTTCAAGAAAAGTGACATTTCTGGACACATAAAGTTTATCATTTGTTTGATCATAGCTCGATAGCCTTTTTTATTCTCGGCATATCCAAGAAAGACACATTTTATGGCTTTGGGAGAGAGTTTGTTATATTTTTCAAGAAGCACAAAACACTTGCATCTAAATACTCTTAGCCTTTTCAAATCAAGAGAGATTTTAAAAGTTTTTCAATTGGAGAGTTATTTTCCAAAACTTGAGAAGGCATTTTATTTATTAGGTATACTGCGGTAAGCGCAACTTCGGCCCAAAATTGTTTTGGAATATTCTTTGAGATAAGAAGAGTTCTAGCAGTCTCAATAATGTGACTATGCTTTCTTTCGGAAATTTCATTTTGTTGAGGAGTCCTTGGACAAGATCGTTGGTGTAAAATTCCATGAGTTTTTAGATATGATTAAAATTCATTTGAGAGAAACTCTTCCCCTGAGTCAGAGCGAAAGACTTTAATATTTGTTTTAAATTGGTTTATAACAAGGTTATGAAAATTTTTAAAACACAAAAAAGCTTTTGATTTGAGTTTAAGGAAGAAAATCCAAGTATGTCTACTGAAATCATCTATGAATGTAACATAATATGAATACCCCCCTTTTGACATAACAGGAGCGGGACCCTACACATCCAAGCGCACCAATTCAAAGATTTCACTAGATGAGGAAGTTCTTGATCCAAAAGGTATCATTTTCATTTTACCAAGTATGCAATCTTCACATACAAAATCTTTATCTTTACAAAATTTTCCCAAAAATGGAAACTGAGATAATTTGGATATACTTGAATGTCCTAATCTTTTATGCCAAAGATCTAAATCCATGTCTTTGACATGATTACAAACAAAGTTTTTTAGTAAACATAAAAAGTCCATATAATAGAGATCTCCTCTTCTATGGTCTTACCCAATCAGCTTCCCTGACTGGAGTTCCTGCACCCAACATGTCTTAGATGAGAAGAAGACTTTACACCCATCATCGGAAATTTAAGAAATTGAAAAAACGTTTAAATCTAATTTTGGAATGACCCTTACGTTTGGAACAAAAAAAAATTGAAGTGTCTTTAAGATTTCCGATGCTTTTGACTTTTAAAGAAGTGCCATCGGCGGTTGACACACATGAAAAGTATGAATTGGTGCAATCGGATAAAAGGGATTCATTATATGTCATATGAAAAGATGCTCCCGAATTCAAAATTCAATTGGACTTACCTGAAGAAGAAGATGAAGAGATGGCGGCACCCGATGTGGAAGTAGTAGCCTTAAGGATATTTGAAACGGCCTCCACTATTTGGGCAATTGTCAAATCATTGAAATTGCCTTCTTTCTTGATATCTTGAGTTTCTTCACTTAGAGCGACTACTTTGTTGAATTTGGGGCAATCCGATCTTATGTGTCCCGGTTCCTTACAATGATGACATATGATTTTGCCCTTGTATCCTCCCTTATATCCCCCATGATGTCCTTGTCCATTGATTTTTCGTTCAAAATGAGAGGGTTTATATGTTTTTACAAAGTTTTCAGGTCTTGCCATGGCAAGAACCTCATCATTTGACTTGTGCATGCAAAGTCTTGTTTCCTCTTGGCAAATTTGCGCAAGAGCATCACTTATAGAAGGAATTGAGGTCCTATGAAGTAAAGAGGACCTAACTTGTTCAAATTCCGGCTGAAGGCCATAAAGGAAAGAAAAAAAGATTTTCTCTTTCTATTTGAGCTTTTCTCATTTCAATAGCCGAACCTTCCCATTTAGGTTCTACCATAGCTAATTCATCCCAAATGGGAGATAAAATCCCATAAAAATCTCTCACACTTTTGTCTCCTTGTTTAGCATTATGTACCTTGTCTTGGAGGTAATATAGTCTAGCCATATCCTTTTGAATGAAGGAGTTCTTTAAGAAGATCCATGCATTACATGCTTTCTTGAACTTGATAATGTTGGTGGCAATCTTAAATTCCATGGTATTCATGAACCATGAGAGAATTTGAGTGTTGCTTCCCAATCTTCCAACTTATCTTGATATTCTTGTAAAGCCTTTTCCTTTTCTTCTTCAGACAACAATTTGACTTGATCTCCTTCCCTTCTAGTCAACTTGAGTTGGGGTTCACTCGTAGAACCACTAACAAAGCCACGTAGCTTTTTGCCTTTGATGTGATTCTCCATTGTCGTCGCACACATTAGATAGTTGTTCTCGTTTAGCTTGTATGTGATGACGGAGGTGACATCTCTTTCTCCCATAATGAATTGCAAAAATTTGAATAGAGGAGCGGCTAGCACAAGCGTGAAGGGCACAACAACATAAAGGATTACTAAGGAAGCCTTTTCAAAGACCTCGCTTTGATACCATGTAATCAAACAAGAGTGCACTATTACAACGCCAATGAAAGGCTACACAAGTGCACGAATATAAAATGGTCACTAATGGACCAATAACAATCTCACGAAGGTGATACCGAAAAATCACTCACAAAAATAGCACAAGGCTTAAAGCCAAAGGAGAGTTTTATAAACACACAAAAATGCTTTTGAAATGAATGGGAGGCAGTCCAGCAGACGTTGGACTGCCTTCCAACAGTCATTTTTATGACCGTTGGGAGGCAGTCCAACGTTTAGTTGGATTGTCTCCCAACAGTAAAAAAGGCTGACATGTACAGACAAAAAAAAATAGAAAAAGTAAAGAGTGAACAGAAAAATAAAAATTACATTTTAGTCCCTAGTGGACTATTCTAAATAAAAGGACAAAAATACCCTTGTCAGGTATTTGTATACACTTTAATTTTTACAGGTTGTCAACTTGCCTTTCATCTTTCTTATTCAAAGAAAATCGTTTTCGCTGATTTGTCAAACAAAACTCTTTTGAAAATAAAAAGAAATTTTCAGTCTTTTGAACTTTTAAGAAAGGTTTATAAGTTTGAAATTTTGGGGCGTTACAAGGCTCCTCCTTCACATGAGCCATCCTCCATGGGGTTCGTAACAGCCATTTTCATCTAGAATGGAAGTAGAGCTGCTAGAGCATAATTTTGTACCTTTTTATGATACCATTGCTACATCTTTCCACTACCAAAATGCCCTTTGACCTGGAATGAAACAGGATAAAGCACCATCATAATTTGAAATAACAAATCAAATTTAGCATAGAAAAACGGAAAGTGTGTAGAACACCAGCAATAAAAAAGATATAATGGATACATGTACAATACCAGAAGAAATCAAAAGAAATACATAAGAGTTGTCCATAGTTCTGTATCTTGTTAGAATCTTTAGTATAACAAACAGAGCAGATCATTTTGCATGGACTCCTAAGTTAACATTCTGGAACAAGCTTCTCAAATTCTGACTGTAAGAAGCAATAGCAACAAAAGCAAGAATGGAGGAGAAGGTGTACAAAGACAAAAAAAGATGGGCTTCCTTTTTTTTAAACAATTGTCTAACTATAAAAGGAAAAAGTGTTGGCAAAAATCATTTCATATTATATGAAAATTTGTCTTTCTAAATGCCTCACCACCACTAACAATCTAGCATCAATTTCTTACCAAAAATGGATCTGCTGTCTTTGTAGGAAACAACAAATTCTGTAACTATGGTGGCAGTGATAAGCTGGAGTGGTGTATCGTATTTTCTGGTATGGTAGTGTACATTTTCATAAGGGCACAATCAAGCGGTACACCATAACTGAACCACATGATGTAGCTGTGAATCAAGCTAGGTATGCATGAATTATATGATTCAAGAAATTGATGAGATCACCACATATCACGGGTTCCCTTCTGTTTCATGTTTGGACTTTGACCACTTTGGCCTGAAATTTTTATCTAAAAAGGGGTTGTTCTGCTGTATTATAACATATATATACTGAAACCCCAAGGTATTCCTAAAATTTCTTGACTCTCTATCTCCTGTTTTCTTTTCCTCAGCATGCGTTCCCAATAGCCGAATAGATTGGTAAGCTCAGTTTTCTTAAGCAACAAACGAAGTCCCCCACATAGCTTCACTTGACGAGGTGGTGCAATTACTTTCTTGATGATCTTCAACAAGCGTGATATTTTTTCCCGTAACTCCTCATACCAGGCCAACACCATTGAAATGATGGGATAGCGAAAAAAATAGGGAGGACTTGGCATACAAATTTTTATGCTAGATACACGATTAAGGAAAAAAAAACGAAGTTTGTTCTGTTTGTAATAGAGAACTGACAATACCGCCCATTGCACTGAAAATCCATCCGCCTCGAACTTTTGCTGGTATTAGCAGATGAAAGTGCCGCTTTTACGATTTTTCTACTTATTTTAATGCTGCACACAGTGTAATTCGTCTTAGAAGCAACATTTCGTTCCACCATTTCTCCACCTGCTGAGCATCTTTAAATGGTTAATAAGGAGGACGACCAATCCTCACGAGCTACGACGAAAGGGAAAGTTTCATAAAAGTAGAGTACGAGCAAATGTATGTTCTCAGGGGAAGAATCTCAAGGCACAGGCGCAGGGCTACGCATGGCTCAACAAGAATCACGTCACAAACCAGCAAAATAAATGGTTCCACCCCAAAAAACATAAAAGAGAAAACCGTGAGGATACCATTGCATAAAAAGATCAAACTCTGAGCGGTTTTTAGCAATGCGGACGAGAAAGGCCACTAACAAGAAGAAGAAGAAGAAGAAAGCACGAAACCATAATCATGGGAAGGGAGTGAGCATGAAAATTGATACCTCGGACTTTGCCCTCCGTCCATATCTTCATTGTCCTCCGTACGATGTTCTGAGTGTCCTCGACGGGAGCAAATTGACGACAGGTGCTTCTTCTTCTCCTTCTTCTTGCCGCCGTTGGCTCTGCGGTCCACACAGAACACTGCCGGACATATTGGATTTGTTGAAGCGGCAGAGCCAGTGGTGGTGCAGCAACAATCCCGAGAAAAGGTTGAAGGAACCGCCCAATGCCTAACGTTAAGAAACATTGCCAATTGCTAACTAGTGCAAAAGATGAGAGGCGCGCCAGCAGCCACCCACCGATATTCACCACATGCAGCTTCTTCCCATTATCTTATTCCTCTCCTCTGCTTCTTCCCCCTCCTCCTCCTCTTCCTTATATCGCGTTCGAGTCCGGCCGCGCCCAGGCTCACTGACCGACCCGGCCCTCTTCCGTGCCAATGGGGGATCACATGCGTCGGCCTGGGCCTAGCCCGCGCCCTCATCCTCATCCGCCCAAGATTGGATAGGTATCCCAATAACAAAGAGAGAGGATCAGGTAGCGCCTTGGATGCGAGAGGGTGTTGTGTGTTCTCCCCGAAAGATTGGAGTGTGTTTGGGGTCCGAATGAGCACCACTTATATAAGCACGTGGGGCTCGTATTCCCGTGTGTCGGCAGTTGCAAAGACTTAAGTACCTTTTCTTGCTATTCTCGCCATGAAACGATGGTTCAAAAAAAAAAAATTGTCCTCTATTCAAAAAAAAGGAAAATGACTGTTCAAAAAAAAGGACAAAAATGCCTTTCATCCAAAAAGTCGAGAATGATGTTAACTCTTCAAAGTCTAAATGTTTCATTTTTACCCTAAGCAGTAAACTTTTGCACCATCTGCTGTAACAGGATCTCCCTTTGACGGCGCACCCTTTGTCATCGTTTGTTGCCACCGGAGCAGCCTTTGTCGTTGTATGGAGTTTAGGTTTCTGCCTTGTTTTTTAGCTTGTGTTACAACACATTGATGCATTCTCGTTCCTGCCATGTGATACAAAACATTGTCGGGTTCGCGATCGACAGGTTTGATCATTGGTGGGCGTCATAGGGGCATTTGTCGGCCATCTATTTTTGCAGTCTTCTCTTCTTTTTCGTTGTCGTTAGGCAGTATGAAATAAAGCAATGACGTGCAAACATTTCAACAAGTGTCATTAAGGCATCGTGAGTACATTTCCATGTCATCATGCTATTGTTGAAGAACATATGTCATCATGAGTGTCATTAAAGTGTTGTTTTGTTATTTTAGGTGGATCTTGTCCTTTCAATTGTTGAAAACTTAACGATATTTGTAAGATGTTGGGACCTGTTGACAAGAATGCTTGTTTACAAATGTGAGGAAGAGCTTCTATCCCATTTGGTATCGTTCATTCACTCAGTATATACAATGTATCGCAAATCACAGTTGTAGTAACATACTACCGATTTGTGAGATATTGTTTTATTTGTTAATATCGATTTGTAAGATATTATGTTGAATTTTCATATCGATTTGTAATATATTTTGCGATATGTATATGAATGTGTAAGATATTATATGTTTTATAGTGTCGATTTATAAGCTATTATGTTGAATTGCCATATTGATTTGTAATATATTATGCGATATGTATATCGATTTGTAATATAGTATGCATTTTCTAGTATCGATTTGTAATATATTTGTAGAAAGAATTTTAAAACATGTGTGTGCGAAAATACAATGTTGTGCACTTGCGGTGGCGATTTTCATATTCAAATTGTTGCTCGTTTAGCGATTTCTATTAAAATCGCTTCATAATGTCGTAGATATAATTAAATCGTTGTCATGTGAATCGCTATCATCAACACACATATACGACAAATCATTTCTTTTATTGGCATGGTAAATAATAACTCAATGCATAATATAAGCAAATAACGAATCATTGTTGCTTTTATATTGTGATTCATTCAATCATTTCTTTGACTTGCTTAACTTTATCAGTATCTGTTGTTATATGCATCTTGAATAAATCGTAGTAAACGTGTGCGCTGGCTAACACAAATTGATATCTTGCTTATAACAATGGTGAGCATATAATCATCTGGTTGTAATGAAGATGATCTATCTCATTCATTGGAAAGCTATGGAGAAGTGAACATTTATACTAGTGACACACCTGAAGAATTGAACATGTGCACTAATGATACACATGATAAGAAGGGTGAAGGCATTGGATTCACTCTTGACTTAAATATTCCAGCTGAAGAAATGGAATTCGATAATAAGGTAGACGATCGTAACACTACACTTGATAAAGGTGTAGGCACTATGAATGCACATAATAGTACACTTGACTCTGTTTCCGTAGAAGGAATGCAGTTTAATAATGAGAAAGCTACATATAAATTTTACAATGATTATGCCTTAAAATTTGGCTTCAGTGTTATAATGTATTCTTGGTCAAAAAATGCGCAGGGTGTCGTGGTGAGAAAAACATGTTTATTCTAAGGAAGGTTGGAAGAAGTCAAGTGAAAATTCAATAAGGAGCAAGTCAGATTCAAGATGTGGATGTCCAACGAGAATAGTGTTAAGAAGACTTCCGAATGAAAAATATGTAGTTTGTACTTTAATCAGTGACCATAACCATGATTTATGACTTCGTTTATGACTCGAGATTGCCATTTTTTAATAAATGTAAAGAATACTAAACATTATTTTTTTTTAATATTATTTTAATGGTATTATCACGTGTCACATTCTGATTGTCACATAATGTGTTTTTTGGTCGATATAGAACGGCTCACTTGAGCATCAGTATCAGCCGATATAGCTGAATCATTGGTCAAACGATTCAGGGATGATACCGATACTGACAACATTGAATAGGATCCAGTTTCGGTATTGGTATTTTTATACAAATCCAACTCCAACTCCGACATCTGATTGGGTAACAAGCGTGTCTAGAATAAGGCCGGATCAATGCTGTCAGAATCGACCTGAATTGGTCAATCAGATCGTATCGGCCCAAAGGCAATTCAAAAGGGACGTCGATACAATTAGTATTTTTTTATATTTCTAAGATTTAATTTTAAAAAAAAAGTTAAATATTTTCATTTTATAATGACACGTGTAGGCCTAAGAAGACTTGGATGGAGATGATAGGAAAGGATATGAATGCTTTGAACCTCACCGAGGAAATGGCATTGGATAAAAATGATTGGAGGAGAAGGATTCAAGTGGAGGACTCAGAATGATTTTCTTTTTTGGTTCATATCGCCGACCCCAATTGTTTTTGGATGAATGCGTAGTTATTGTTGTTGTTGTTGTATGACTCGTATGTTAAGGTCGCTGTGATCATTGCAAAAATTTTCCTTTCGATTCTTTTTTATCTTTTTCTTCTATTTTCCTTTCTAGCCTTTATTCTCTTTTTAAAGAGGATAAAAGATAGAAAAGAAGAGATAAGAGAAAAAAAAAGAAAGAAGAGGGAAACTCTTTTGCAAAGGTCTCACTTGACCTTAATTTTGAGAATATTTTGAAATTACTCGCCTCCATTTTTTAAAATTTGTGGGAAAATGGAGAGACGGGATTCGCTCGTCGGTACGAGGTTTGACCATTCCTCGCGCCTTTACTAGGGGTAACCGAACCAAGGATCGAACTTATGCATTTTGCTTTGCCTAAAAAATATCTAAGAATTTATTCTAAGTCTAAAATACACAAAGAATCGTGCTTGTGCAATGCAAATGCAAAGATGTATGCTTTCGAGAAGAATAATTTTAGAACTTTTGGGATTATCCAAGTGATTTTGAAATAAGTTTAGAAATATTTTGAAGAAGTGGTTTTGAAAATTGATTTGGAAAAGTTAGATTTTGACTCTAACTTAGAACTTGAAATAGATCTGGAAGAACAGACTTGAAGTTCTAAGTCTTTGAATAATCAGAGATTTGAAAAAAATAGATCTTGAATTAAAGAAACGAAGAGAAAAGGAGAATTGTAACTGAGATAGAATTTGAAGTAAAAACGAAACTCCAAAGTCAAAATGAACTTTGAATTTTGATTCTCAAAAATTGATTTTAAAAAGGGATCTTTGATATTGAGTTTCGAATTCAGAATCTGAAACAGGAATTGAATTTAGACTTGGGAACTAGATTTGAAAAGTGAATTTCAAAAATAGAGTTTGGGATTTGAATTTGGAATTAAAGATCAAGGTGAGATTTAGAGATTGAACTAGATTTGAGAAATCCAAATGCAATCTGAAAATGGAATTGGATCTGAGAAATCTGGATGGAATTAGAAGATGGAATCAGATTTGAGAAATCCAGATGGAATTTGAAAAATAGATCTTGGAAATCCATATGGGATTTTAAAGATGGATCGGATCTGAGAAATCCAGATGGGATTTAGAAGATGGAATTGGATTTGAGAAATCCAGATAGAATTTGAAAATAGAATTGGATTTAAGAAATTCAAATGGGATTTGAAAATAGAATTGGACTTAAAAAATCCAAAATGGAATTCGAAAATAGAACTGGATTTAAAGAATCCATATGACAATTTGAAAATAGGAATGGATTTAAGAAATAGAAATAGAAAGGGGAATTGAATTTAGAATTAGATTTGAGAAATCTTGAATTAATCCTGAAATCTACCTTGAATTTAGAGAAAACTAAATTTTTGAAATTCAGAATCAATCTCAAAACTTTGATTTTGGATGAATGAATTGGATTGAGAATCAAGACTCAATCTTAGATAGAACTTGGAGATTTGGGAATTTGAAGTGAAGAACAGAGAATAAAACTTGATTTTTGAAATCAGGAGATGAACTTGGAATTCCAAAGTTGAATTGAGCTTTGAAATTTGATCTAAAATATTGAATTGAATTTGAATCCTTAAAATGAATTTAGAATTTTAAAGTTGAATTGAACTTTGAAATTTGATTTTGAATTAGAAATTGAATTTTGAATCTAAAAATGAATTTGAATTTTCAAAGTTGAATTGAACTTTGAAAAATGATTTGAATTGGAAATTGAATTTTGAATCTAGAAATGAATTTGAAATTTCAAAGTTGGATTGAACTTGGAAATTGGGATTTTGAAATCCGAACTTTGAAAATAAGATAAGATTGGAAATAGAAAGATGAATTTGAATTTAGAGATAAGAATTGAAAATTGATTTGAGAAATGAGAAAAATATTTGAAGATTTATCTCAAAATCACTTGAATTTTTTAAATAATATGAAAAAAATGCAATTCTGTCATAAATGACGAATGCTTTAAAAGAATTTTGAAAAACATATTTCATTCTTTAGAAGAATTGAAATAAGATTGAAGATACAATACATTCATGACTGGTCATAAATGTATTATAAAATAATTTGTATTTAAATTCAAATAAAGAATAAAATACATTGTGGTGCCTTTATAGAGTTTGAAATGAAATTAACTTTCAATATATTCTGATTATGGCCATGAAAATATATTTAAAGTTAATTTACAAGTCAAACTCTGATAAAGAAAGAAAATTTCTAGAAAATATGATGATTTTTGAAAGGCACCCAAGTGTGGATCCAATGTTATTTCATAAAAGATAAAAATCCTAAGCATTGTCCACATTTTGACTATGGGCATCAATGTGAATCATTTGCTTAAGATTAATTACCTTTTATTAGAATGGTGCACGTGTCATTCGTGTTTCACCATTGTGGACTTTTGAGAAATAGGAAGAAAATAATATGAAACAAGCAATTTGTGATATCTACATGCTCATACATTCTAATCTAAAACTGGAAATGTAAGGTTCTCATTAATATTTAGTTATTACAATTCTGAAATTGAAATTACAATTTCTAAGCTAAGAAAGGAAATAACATTTTCCATACATTTCTTGCAAAAACAGAGTTATCAAGAAGCAAAATACAAAATGGGAAAAGAAACTAAGAGATTTCATTAGAATTATAGTGCATATGATGGTGTCTAAGTATAATGCACGAACCAATGAGGAGATGCATCTATATTACCTAACTACAATACATGAGCTAAAAAAAATGCACAGGTAATACCTAAGCTTTATGCATAAATCGATTGCAAAATGCAAATATGACACCTATGTGTCATATATAAACTAATGAGAGAATGCATGCATGATACTATGCATAAGTTTGGTGGAAAGATGCTGATATATGTTGGGCCTAATCTAAGTGAAGAATGTATATGATCATGCCTAGATAATGCATTAAGTGTCATATTTATATTGTTGAAAATGTGCATGAAGATACAAAAGACACAGATCTGTGTGAACATGGAATGCATTAACATGTATATAGATTTGAGTCATGATGAAAAATATACAGCAACATGGGATACATGAGTGCAGGGGCTAAATGCATATGGGTACTGAAGATGCAGTGTTCAATGTTATGTTGGGAAATGAAGGTAGATGGGCTAGAGGATGGTGTTGTGATTGGATACAACAAATGGTATATAAATGAGTTTAGGTGCAGGTGAATAATGACTCTTGCATAAAATAAGTGAGTGCAAATCAAGTGGACAACATGCAACATGTTGTGAAGAGTGTTGGCAGCAAGGACCAGTGAAGATGCAGAGTGTGGCTATGAAGATTGGAGTCGCTGGCAGCAAGCACAGGAGATGGTGAGGATGGTGCTGGGGGTGTGGCTGCTAGCGTGCACATGGTTGCAGCTGAGAGAAATTTGAAGATGGAGTTGGGACCGGGTGCTACTACTGTAGATGCAATAATGAAGTGCTTGAATGTAAGTAATAGGTGATACAACAGGGGTGTGTGCTGGATGTGAGGTATGTGTGGGTATGACTATGAAGGGTTTGTCGGTCAGTGTATATGGATGGAGTGATCCTGCTGTAGGTACAACATTGTGCAAGGAGAGGGGTAAATGGGTAAGAAATAAAATGCAATACACACTAACAGGTCTGTAGGAGTTGAAAGTGGAGATGTGCAATGAAAGTGCTAGTGTTGTATGTAAGAGGGCAAGTGAGTGCTGTGGGAGTGGGTAAATTTACACAGGAAATGGGTTCTAGCTGCTATGGGTTGTAACACAGGGAGAATCCTATATGTGGTATATAGGTGAGGTGTGGCTAATGGTATGACAATGATAAAGGAAGTGTAACAGTGGAGAGTTCAGTGAGTGATGGTGTAATGTGCTGCAAAAAAAAAAAGAATGTGATTGTAATGATATCACAATGCTGCTATTTGAAAGGTAATGAAAATGGAAAAAGACGTGCATGGAGTGCTACAACAATGCTAGGCATTGTTGTAGTTTAATGAAATGTTACAACAATGCTTAAGCATTGCTGTAAATGAATGAACATTACAGCAATGCTAAGCATTGCGGTAGGTGAATGGAGGGAGTCGCAATGGTAGGTGGGTATGCATATGTGAACAGGGTGCTGAAATGAGAAGTAACTATGAGCATACTAATTAAAGGCATGATATCTAATGCGCCAATAAATACAGTAGAAGCCATTACAGATCTTACCAGGAAAACATCTATGATGAACTGAATATACAGATATAACATTTATAACCTGGTATATGAATGCAGTGAGGACATGTGCTCTTATCAATAGCAGACCAGTCTCTGCAAAATGGCTTCATCAACAACCATCAGCTGACATTGGCAACAGAGGTTCAATGCATTGGATGTTCAGATTTGCCGTCACCACTGATCGTGGTGCCTTCAACTGCCTAATAGACCCCAGATGACACATATGGGGCCATAACTTTTTTCATGGCATATCTAATCCATAGCAGGCCACCAAAGAAGAAACTTTCCAGTGGAAATAAAGAATTTCGCAATAGATTAAATACATCCCTTACTTTGAATCCATAGCATGAGGATTCATACAGTATGACCTTTTCAAGCCTCTTAAATTTCTTCATCACTTGCTTCCTTGATTTGTGTCGACCATGGCCACTGTAATATGGCAATAACCAGAGCTTCCTAAAAAGCCTTCCTAGGTTTATCAGAGAATGACCATTCTCAATGTATTTCCCCCTCAATAACAGGGATATTCAAGAAAATTCAGGTACGTTCCATGGTGACTTTGTGGTGACAACATTGCTTCCACAATCACAAAGAGGGGTGAATGTAATTGATTCAAACAAGAATTCAAGGAGAAATAACAACATGATGGCAAACAGAGGAAGCAAGATATTGCAGATGATCACGCCAATGCTAAACAAAGAAATTAGTGAATGGGATCAATCGATGAAACAAAAGATCTCTAATGCTAGGCAAGAGTGAATAATTCTAATAACATAACATAGATGACTAAATCCATCAATAAACATGGAACCAAATGAATAGAATGCAGTAATGAACAGGAGTTCATACTGATCTCTTCTCCTTTTACAGGAAATTCGAGATCCGATGTGCACTTCAAAATCAATATACATTGAGGCAGGAAAACAATATGATTGCCAAAATAAGAGAACTAATGTTGTATGAAGCTGTAATGTGATCATTGATAAAATGGTAACAAGCCCATTATAGGAGGGCATCCATCAAAATAAATGACTCTTGCGATAACGATTGGGCCCAAAATAAATGAGATAGAAAATGAGATATAAATAATCACATAACTGAAGCCAGATAATGGGAGAAATATAACAATCAAGATCGACAAATAAAATCAACCTATAAAACAGATTAATGGGAGAATGTGACGAGAAAAACAAATAAGAAAGCAGATTGTTCTAATGAGATACCCCCATCAGGCTTACATTCACAGTGAAACACATAAGATTGTAAAGCTATCAACTAGGTATGAACAAAATCAATGAAGAACGGAGGCTAACATCGTCCATCAGATGATAAAATGCATTACAAATAAGAGAAAAATGATGAAATATTATTGGATTTAGCAGGAGATGGTATAACAAGTGCTTAAAACAAAACAAAAAATCCAAAATTAGATTGTAAAGAAAAAGGAAGAGAAAATGTTGGAACACGCATGTTCCATTGCTATTTCACTGTGTAAACCGATTTACTATATGCAAATTGGATTTACAGGGTGTGCGTCTGTTGGGACAAAGCGAGAGGATCAAAAGGAAAATCAGGATCAGAGGGAGCACTTCTTACCTGGCTCACTTGTGTTGCTGGAACTAAAGATCCTTTGGTCGATCATAGAGGACCCGAAAGAGGAAGAGCAGGCGATGGGGAGAAAACGGGAAACCAAAGAGGAAGATCGGATGAAGCTTGCGATTCTGCTAGAGCTCTGAAGTTTGAAGGCAATCGAGTGGGGGCTTCAACTGTAGGATCGACCTTCTTCAGTTGATGGGGAAGACCCCCCCCCCCCCCCAAAAAAAAAAAAAGAAATAGGAAGAAGAAGAAGAGGAGAAGAAGAATCAAGAATATGCAAATAGAGGGGTGGAAATGGATTAGAGGAAGCGCGAAAGGGGAGGGGTGAAGACAGATGATCGATACCCTCTTTGCGGTCTCTCTTTTATAACAAGAGGCCGCTAGGAATTTTGCAAATCGGGTCTACGAGGTTTTAAAAATTTTTAAAAGAAAGGCTCCTTTCAAAAGTTTTCTGAAAAGTGGTTTTAATAAAAAGACAATTCTCAAAAGGGGCTTTTGCACCATTCTTTTCGTATTTTTCTTTTCTATTTTTATTTTTTTGTTCCTTTTTCTTATATTTTTTGTGTTTTTGAAATAAAAACTCTAAAACTATGGGAAAATAAGGGATTTTAAACTATTTTTATAAAATTTTAAAATATTTACAAGAAAGGGATTTTATGAGAATTCGGGGTTAAACTTTGGAAATTTCTTTAAAAAACGGGTTTGGATTCAAGGTTTTAATGAAATATTCAAGTTTTGGAACTCGAATTGAGGAATATAGAACAATGGATCCAAATGGATATCGGATGGACTGTCTGAGCCATTCAAACATTATTTTTGTATTTTTATAATTTTGTTTTGAAAATTGGATAACAGGGCTCAGAATTGGATTTTGATACTGGATCCGGATCTGAAATTGAGTTAGATATAGAAAATGGATTTGATTCCAGTAAAATTCGAGAAATAAACTGAAATTTTGATTAAAATTGACTCAATTATTCAGAAATGGGGGCCAGGGGCAAAAATGAATTTTTATAATATTTTGAACAAATTTGTGTGTTCACAGTCACATCGTAAAGTAACTCAAGTGCATGTTATACACTAACTGTATTTGAATGTATTAAGAAGGAGGTTATACAGGTCATGAATTACAACATAGAAGGATGCATTCAAACTGAGAATATGTACAAATACCATATTATATGGGACGGCGAAGAGCATCAGAAAAGGCAAGAAGCACATGTCACGTACAATGTTGACAACTAAGCAGTTGAATGTACGTGCAAAAAGTATGAATTCAAAGGTATTTTATGTCGTCATGCATTAAAGGCACTTAATCAAGAGAAGATATAAGAAATACATGAGTCATATTTAATGTGAAGATGAAAGAGACAAGCAAAGATTGAACTGCTGGATACAGATAATGTCAGTTCATCTGGTGTTTATGAGAAGTTACACATAGCCTCCAATTACCAACAATTGTGTAGGTCATTTATGCATGTTGTAGATTTGGCATCGAAAAGTGAAAAAACCTTTGTATGCATGAGAAAAGCGTCAAGAGAATTACTTGAAAACGTGTAGTTAATTCACCATCAGTTCATTGCAGCTCATGAAGACCAATCCAAGAAAATGAGAGTGAACAACGGAGGTAAAAATAAAGCTTTCCTTGACACTCATGAGAAGTTGCGCCAAAGCATAAACATCATCTTCAATAAGTCAAGAGTGAACGTTGTAGATTATGATAAAAAAACTCACCTAGCCAAGGGTATCAAAAGAAAACCTGTATCTGATCGCAGCCGCCGAAGGACAAAGGGTGCACTAGAATTGGTTGACAAGAAAAGGTCTAAGAAACAACTAACCTCTAAGTAAAAGCAACCAAGTCATTCAATGAACATGTATGTAATACATTATATTGCTTCCCATGTAAATTGTATTACGTGCAACTTATCAATATCTAACTTGTGTAATTTCCAACATACAGTAATACCCTGCAGACGTAATTTCCATCGTTGTAACCTTCAGTCCTCTCGATCAGGTTTTTCTGGAATGATAACTTTAGTTTTACAAGTCTTTTGGTATATAATCAATGTTGAGAGAATGTTTGCATTTCTTGTGAAACTTAATATAGTGTCTTATATTATTCTGTTTCATGATAGGCTCAGATCAATTTGAAAGCGAGCTATGGAACACAGAAATCTCATGTGAATTCTATTTAAGTCTTACCATAAAGTTAGTTATCATGCCTCTTTGCATGATCCAATTTCTACATTGTAAGATTTGTTAAGAGTTTATCAAAACGGGAGGTGAATATGCTTATACACTGAATGGTTTTATTAAGAAAGAGTTTTTGGATGAAGCCATTTTCATGAATCATGAGCCACAAAAATTGAATTGTTAATAATTTTGTGGATCACCGTTCATGAAAATGGCTTCATCCAAAAAGCTATGGAACAAAAGAATCACATGTGAACTCTCTTTAATAATATATCTTTCATATGTATAAATCGTTGCAATATGTATCATTCACATGTATAAATCGTTATCTCATCTAGCCTACAAAGTTATAATTTTGATACCGTAGGTAAATTGTCGTTGCTCAGTGCTTATACAATTAGTGAAAATCGTTGTCTTATCTAGCCTTCACATATACAAATCGTTATACATATATTGTATCGTCCATATTGTATGGGAGAGCGTCTACACCATCCAGTATTGTCCATTCACTCAGTATATGCAATGTATCGTAAATCGCAAATCACTGTTGTAGTAACATAATACCGATTTGTGAGATATTGTTTTGTTTGTTAATATCATTTTTTAAGTTATTATGTGGCATTTCTGTATCGATTTTTGTAATATATTTTGTCATGTGTATAACAATTTGTACAACTGGATGGAAATCACAATGTGCATGAGTACAAATCGCGATAAAGATGCACAGACAAATCGTTGTCTTATCTACAAATCAACGTGAAATTCAACAGAAAAAATCAAGGTAAATTTGAAGTGATTTACAACGTAATACCGATTTACATTTTATACAGAAACAATATTTTAATAACAATTGCAAATTTATGAGTAAATTGTTATATTATATATTGATATCATTCACAGACAAACAAAGATATATCGTTGTCGCGGTAGCTTCTTACATATTATTATCTATTTACAATACATCATGACCAATGACCGAAATGACTGATTAATAAATGGCCGAAAAGAAAAACAATAAAAAAAGTCACACGATGTATAGACTTAGTAAAGAACAAATCGAGAATAATTCAACGATACAAATCAAGGTAACTTTATAAATATAAATCAATTTTTTCACAAACTCTAACAAAGACATATTGTTCTCACGGTAACTTCATAAATACAAATAAATTTTTTTCACAAAGACTAACAAAGACATATCATTGTCGCGGTAACTTTAAAACTACAAATCGATGTGATTTACAACCACAATCATTTACGAAAAAACCTAGTCTTTTTTACCTGGCCACAATGGTTTGGCTTAGATAAAATACATGACCAACATTATAAAAAAAACTGATATCATCGCCAATAGGTAATTAACGGGACGTCTAATTGTATTTATGAAGTAACCGTGACAGCGATATGTCTTTGTTTGTCTATGTGAACAATATCGATATGTAATATAGTGATTTACTCATAATGTTTTTGCAACTGTTACTTAAATCGATTTGTACTTTACTAAGTCTAAACATCATGTCAATTTTTGTACACGTGCGTAAAACCTTGCAAAATGTAAAATCCTAATATAGATCTATATATAAAACCCTACCCAACCCGTTGTCCAGGTCTAAAACCCTAATCTATTTAACCTCTCTTCCTCTTTCTTTTCTGCGGCAGCACAACTTATTCTTCTTTTTTCTCCTTCATCTTCTTCTTCTCTTTCTTCTTCTTCTTCTTGTATTTTTTTCTTCTGTGTTCCTTCTACCTGTGCTTGATAGATGGGGTTTGATGCTGATAATGTAGTTGTTTCATGCCATGAAGAAAGATTTGTATAATCTTTGATGATGATTATGGTGGTTATCTGCATGATAGACATGGGGGTGATATTGATGTTCATCTATTTGATCTATTCCTTCTACCAAACCCAACATTGTTTGCAAATCATACTTCATAGTTGAAAAAATATCTACCTAATCTTCGATATACTTTATGATAAATACGTAAAAGCGATTTATCATGTAGCCCCTCGGCTCCTTCAAGGGGACAGTGCCCGAGCTTAAGTTGTGAAGCATATTGTCAAGAGTGCACCAGTGCTAGACTTTTTAAGAATCAGCCTCAGTCTGAGAAAAATGGTACAGTGGGCTGCCATTACTAATGATCTCATTTTCTTGGAGAGGATGTATCCTAAGGTGCACATAGAATCACTTTGCAGCATAGAAGGACGCGACGATGAACAATACAGATGTTTTGGTGATCTCTTCTGTAAAAATGGGAGTCTCTAAAAGATAGATATGCGTTTGATGAAAATGTTCTCTCATAGATATTATAACTAAATACTAATATTTTTTGTATATGAATGTAGTTGTAAATCATGTAAATTATGTGGATTTGTAGTTACAAAGTTACAACAATAACGATATGTCTTTGTTTGTATTTGCGAACGAAATCGATTTGTATTTAAAAATTTAACTTGTTTTGTATCATTGAAGTAAAACCCAAAATCCTTATACCATCAACCCCAATCACCCGTAAAAGCGATTAGGAAATATCGTTGACATAGACATAGCCCATAAAAGCAAATCGTGATAGCACACAACCTTCATACGTTATTGTATAAATCACGACGGTATGTATCATTCACTTAGACAAAGCTCATTCTCTAAAAGACAGACGTCATTGTGTAAATCACGATGGTATAATGATTTACACAATAACGTCTATGTCAGCCATAACTGGATGAAAATTGCACTGTGCATGAGTACAAATCATGGTAAAAGTGCACAGTCGATGTTTATGCAAATCGTGATCACCGTTTATGAATGTTTGTGCAAATCGTTTCAGCCTTTTATAAACGCTTGTTCGATTTTAATTTATAAAGGCCGTTTATTACAATGATTTGTTCAGTGACATTTGTGTGCTACACTAATTAAAATAGATTTATACCCTTATAGAATGTCACGTTAAAGAAAATATCTCATTTTTACTGTACACAACGATAATCGTTTTTATGATTTTCATTTATAAAAGGCAAACATAACAACGATTTGCCTTTACTACACATAACAGTTCAACTTATTAGCGTGTTTAGTAAAATTGATTTTTTATTTATTTCAACCAAGAGAGATTTACATAATTTGTATGCATAGTCTTACAAAATTTTTATACAAAATTTGGTTGTACAATCTATAAAATCTGTTAGAAGTCGATGCACGTCATATTACTCCTAGGGGGGTCGCGTCGTTCGTTGCCTTCTAGGTATTCTTGTTGGTTGAGTTTTTTTCTCTTTCGTAATTAGAAACTCTGCCAATTTTTTTGCATAGTTCTATGCAGAATTCAGGTATATCATCCTGCAACAAAAATATAATGTGACACCAATATATAAATTGAGTCCACAATCGATGCCATTATTTTGTAAAGGAGCATCATGTGCTGAGCGAAACGTCCACTCGCCAATGTCGAAGCCCAAAATGTCTTTGACAAATCCCACCTGTGGTTAATGCAGAAGAAAGTAAATTCATGGTCACCGTACATGATATGATACCCTTATAGATGGAAACTTACCAAATGCAAATTGTCACGATGTACACCAGTGTGTAAGTCCAATGAGTTGTAGCACCATAGTTGTTTTTCCCGTAAATCCATCATGTATAAGACCCAATGTTGAGCAATTTGTCAGAGTGTAGGAATAAATATCTGCAAATCGATAGTGCAAATCATGTTAGGACCGTTATGCCTAAACCTTGGACAAGAGGTTTCTTCACTTACCTTTTTACTTGACCAAAAGTCTCCGCAATGATCATCGTTACCCTAGTATGTTAGTTCATCTTGAAATCCAATGAAGTATGACAATCGGCGGATGAAACTCTGTTGAACGAAATAGTGATAATAGTAAGGTTAAAACACAAAGCTAAAAGAGTAAATCAAAAAAGAAAATAAATATATAAGAGAAACGATATACCATGAAATAAGGGGTGACGATGTGTCTAGTATTGGTTGTTACATTGCTTTGAATATACATGACAAAATCGAATATAGTCTGTTTGCAACAAATATGAACTTGTAAACATACATACCCGTGCCATACATAATATATAACTGATAGCGGTTTCATATGTACAAAATTATTGATAGTGTTTCCTTTTGCGAATTCGTTTTGTAGCCGTTTCATGTTATCTTGGAGCTCTTTGCTGAGTTTTTGGGCACCAATTTTTTTGGATATTCCACTGACATTAGCAGAATATTCAAGAAACGATATTGAATTTTCGTTCTACAGTACACAACACAAATCAAATATACGCCATAAAAGAGACAAATTTTGAAAAAAATTGACACGTGGTTTAGACAATATATGCCTAATTCGCCATCGCTGGTCGTGTAGTTGTCGTCTTCTCCTTCTTCGTCTACTTCCTCGATATCAATACCTCCTTTGCGACGAAGCATGTTATATGTTTGATTCACGAACACATCATTTATAAAGGAACCGTCAGTTTGTTTGTTTCTTGTTCACAAAGCAAAGCGAAGCGACACCGTCTCGAACTTGTGTAATGTGTCATTCATATATAAAGGAAACATCGTTTCGCATACCGCCAATTTTCAAAAAATACCGATAGGACATATCAATCATTTCATATACTGCCAATTAAATAAAAAAATGTCATTTCATACCGTCTTTTATAAAACTAGTCAACGCAATAGGATGTGTCAATCAAATCGCGATAGCACGTATCATGTCGATTTATTTTTTCATTCTTTTTTTCGTCTTTTAGCAGTCATTGTGTAAATCACGATATGAAAATCATTAACTTAGACAAAGCTCGTTAAAGCAAATCGCGATAGGACAAATCGTTGCAGCAAAATTGATTTACAACTGTGACTTAAATCTGTATCAAGTTATAAATCAATTTGTATTTAAGAAGTAATCGTGATTTTTACTTTATCTATTATAAACATCGTCTTGATTTTTTTATTGTTTTAGTTTTCCGCCTTTTATTATTGAGTCATTGTGTAAATTACAATAGGATATATCATTCACATTGACAAAGCTCATCGACATAAACCCTAAACCCCAATCCCTAAACCAAAAACCCATCAACCTAAAACACAAAGCACGTCAATCACGATATTATATATCAATATCATTCACAGAGACAAACAAAGATATATTGTTGTCGCAGTAGCTTCTTAAATACAAATCGACGTTATTTACAACCATATTCATTTACCAAAAATATTATTATAAATACAAATCTATTGTTATCTAAACCCTAAACCTAAACACTAAACCCTAAGCCCTAAATCCTAAACCCTACAACCTAAATCCTAAACCCTAAAACGCAAACCCTAAACCCTACAAACTAAATCCTAAACCCTAAAACCCTAAACCCTAAACCCTAAACCCTAAACCCTACAACCTAAACCCTAAACCCTAAAACGCTAAACCTAAATCCTAAACCCTAAACCCTAAACCCTATACCCAAAACCCTGAACCCTAAACCCTAAAACCTAAACCCTAAACCCTAAACCCTAAAACCTAAATCACGTCGATTTATAGTTATGAAGTTACTGCGACCTCCAACGTTGTGGCCTAATAACAATGAAATCGATTTGCAACTGTTATTAAAACAGTGTCAAGTTGTAAATCGATTTGTAGTTTACCAATAAACATCGTGTCGATTCATTTTTCTTCCTCTTTTAAGACGTTTATCAGTCATTGTGTAAATCGTGATACAAATCTTTTTCGCTTTATATCCATGGCTGTACAAATTGTTATAGTGAAATTGATTTGCAACGGTTACTTAAACTGGTATCAAGTTGTAAATTGATTTATAGTTTACCAATAAACATCATGGCGATTCATTTTTTCTTCCTCTTTTTCATCTTTTATCAGTCATTATGTAAATCGCTATATAACATATCGTTGACATAGACAAATCTCGTAAAAGCAAATCGCGACAAGACAAAAGTTTTCTAGCCTTTTAACAATGTTTGTGCAAATCATTTCAGCTTTTTATCAGTCATTGTGTAAATCGCGATGGTACAAATCGTTTCACACATAAGAAGAATAATAAATAAGTAAGATAAAAAAACAGAACGACATAAGAAAAAGAAGAGGTACACGTGCCTAATATAAGAAAAAGATACGACATAATATTTATGCAAATCGCGACGGGAAGACCGTAAAAGCAATCACTTTGTTCACAACGGTAATCACTTTTACGATTTTCATTTACGAGGGGTGAACATTACAATGATTTGTTAACAATACACAACGTTAATCGCTTTTATGATTTTCATTAACAAATGGCAAAGAGTACACCAATTTGTTCATTGTACACATCGCTAATCCTATTCGCTTTTAGGATTTTTATTTGCGAAGGGTGAACATTACAACGATTTGTTCACTATACACAACGCTAATCGCTTTTAGGATTTTTATTTACGAAGGGCGAACATTACAACGCTTTGTTCACTATACACAACGATAATCACTTTTAAGATTTTCATTTGCAAAGGGCAAACATTACAACAATTTGTTCATTGTACACAACGCTAATCACTTTTAGGATTTTCATTTACGAAGGGTGAATTTTAAAATGTTTTGTTCATTGTACACAACAATAATCACTTTTATGATTTTCATTTATGAATGGTGAATATTACGGTGATTTGTTAATAGTACACAACGCTAATCGCTTTTACATTTTTCATTAACGAAAGGCGAACATTACATCGATTTGTTCATATAGACAAAGTCCACAAAAGCAAATCACGATAGGAGAAATACTATTTGCAAAATGATGTCTATGTCAGAGACAATGATTTGCCTTTGCTATAAATAAGAGTCCAACTTATTAGCGTGTTTAGTAAAATTGAAATTTTAGTTCAACCCAGAAAGATTTACATAATTTGTATACAGTCTTACCAAATTTTGTATACACAGTCTATAAAATCTGTTAGAAATCTTTGTACATCATATTACTCCTGGGGGGTCGCGTCATTCGTTGCCTTGCAAGTAATCTTGTCAGTTGAGTTTTTTTCTCATCCGTAATTAGAAACTCCATCAATTTTTGGCATAGTTCTGTGCAGAATCTAGGTATATCATTCTGCAACAAAAAGGTAATGTCACACCAATATATAAATTGAGTCCCCAATAATAGAGGATAATAAAACATGTTTAAGTGTAGAGCATACAACGTCGAAATTAGGTTCTTGTTTATTGTATATTGCTTCAATATACTTCATTACAAATACGCCACAATCGATGCCATTATTTTGTAAAGGAGCATATTGTGCACAACACAAGCTTCAATTGCCAATATCGACACCCAAAATGTCTTTGACGAATCCCACTAGTGGTTAATGCAGAATCAAGTAAATTCTGGGCCACCGTTACAAGATACAATACACTTATAGATAGAAAGTTATCAAATGCATAATGTTGCGTTGTACACCAGTGTGAAATTGCAATGAGTTGTAGCACCATAGTTATTTTTCCCGTAAATCCATCATGTATAAGACCCAATGCTCAACAGTTTGCCAGAGTGTAGGAATCAATATATGCAAATTGATACAATATCTTACAAATCGATAGTATAAATCGTCTTAGGACTGTTAGGCCTAAACCTTGGACAAGAAGTTTCTTCACTTACCTTTTCACTTGACCAAAAGTCTTTGCAGTGATCATTGTTACCCCAACATGGTAGTGCATCTTGAAATCCAATAGAGTATGGCTTTCGACGAATGTAAGTCTGTTGAACGAAACAATGATAATAGTAAGGTTAAAACACGAAGCAACAAGAGTAAATCAAAAAAGAAAATAAAAAAATAAGAGAATCAATATACCACGAAATAAGGGGTGACGATGCGTCTAGTATTGCTTGTTGCATTGCTTTTAATATACATGGCGAAATCGGATATAGTTTGTTTGCAACAAATATGAACTTGTAAACATACATACCTATGGCATACATAAATATATAACTAATAGTAGTTTCATACGTACAAAATTACTGATAGTGTTCTCTTCTGAAAATTCATCTTGCAACCGATTGATGTTCTCTTAGAGCTCTTTGCAAAGTTTTTGGGCACCTTTTTTTGTAGATGTTCCACTGACATGAGTAGAATATTTAATAAACGATATTGAAATTCCTTTCTATAGTACACAACATAAATCGAATATACGCCATAAAAGAGGCAAATATTGAAGAAACTCATTACGAGATTTAGACAATATACGCCTGAATCGCTATCACTGGTCGTGTAGCTGTGGTTGTCTCCTTCATCACTATCACTTGTCGTGTAGTTGTCGTTGTCTCTTTCATCGCCATCGCTTGTTGTGTAGCTATCGTCGTCTCCTTCCTCGACATCGATACCCCCTTTACGACGAAACAAGTTATATGTTCGATTCACGAACATGTCATATATAAAGGAACCGTCATTTCACCTACCGCCTGTTTTAAAAAACCGTGCACAAATTAATTGCATTGCGCATTAATTAAATGAAAAAATGTCATTTCATCTGCCGTTTACATAACTAGTTAACGCGATAGGACGTATCAAGCAAATCGCCATAGCACTTATCATTATAGTGAAATTGATTTGCAACTAAGTCTCAATTTGTAGTTTACTAAGTCTAAACATCATATCGATTTGTTTATTATTTTTCTTTCCTGCATTTTATGAATCTGTAATTGTGTAAATCGCGATAGGATAAATCGTTCACATAGACAAAGCTCATCAACGTAAATCACGATAGCATAAATCGATTCACAACTATTACTTAAATCAGTATCAAGTTATAAAACAATTTGTATTTATGAAGTTACCTTGATTTTACTTTATCTAGTCTGAACATCATCTCGATTTGTTTATTATTTTTCTTTTCTACCATATATGAATCAGTCATTGTGTAAATCGTGATAGGACATATTGTTCACATTGACAAAGCTCGTAACAACAAATCACAATAAGACACATAGTGTTAAATTATGAAACTTAAAGTATTTTGATTGTAAGTCGATTTGTATTTATTAAGTTACCTAGATTTGTAGTTTACCAATAAACATCGTGGCAATTTGTAAATCTATTTGTATTTATGAAGTTACCTCTATTTTTACTTTATCTAGTCTGAACAATGTCTCAATTTGTGTGATGAGTTTAGGTGGGGGAGTGACCCGACCCATTGTTCAGGTCTAAAACCCTAATCTATTTAACCTATCTCCCTCTTTTCTGCAGCAACGCAACTTCTTCTTCTTCTTTTTTCTCATCTGCCTTTGTCTTCTTCTTCTTCTTTTCCTTCTTTTTCTTTCTTCTATATTTATTTTTTCTTTGTTCTTCTGTGTTCCTTCTACTTGTGCTTGATGGATGGGGTTTGATGTTGATACTGTAGTTGTTTCATGTCATGAGGAAAAATCTGTATAATCTTTGATGATGATTATAGTGGTTATCTTCTGTGGATACATTGATATATTCATGACACATATGATTGTGGCATATTTGTCGTGAAGTATATCAAAGCTTACACAAAATATAACGACCATAATCATCCTCAATCTTTGCTATCATAGCAGAGCAAGCACAAATATTCTGCATGATAGACAGGAGGATGTTGATGACCATCTATTTGATCTATTCCTACTGTCAGACCCTCCATTATTCGCAAACCACACTTTGTAGTTGGAAAAATATCTGTCTAATCTTCGATATACTTCATGACGAAAAAAACTTGCAAAGAGATAATGACCTCCATTGGTAGATATATTTTCCTTCTATCGTTCCTAGTGACTAGCGAAGGCCACTCAGTAAACTGAAGGTGCTGATGCTGATGCTGATGTTGATGATGTCTGTTTTGACGCACATCACTATTTGGACAAGGGGTTGATGATGATGATGATGATGATGATGATGTCTGTTTTCTTTAATGATGATGGTCATGTATTGTATCTAAGCCAAACCATTGGTCATGATGTATTGTAACTAAATACTCATGTAAATGAATGTGGTTGTAATGTATCGTTGAAGTTAACTCAATTTTGTATTTATCAAGTTACCTAGATTTGGACTTCACCAATAAACATCGTGTCAATTTATTTTTTCATTCTACTTTTCGCTTTTTATCAGTCATTGTGTAAATCTCGATAAGATAAATCATTATACATATATTGTATCTGAATCATTATACCAGATATTGTCCCAGAGCGATTTACAAAATGACGTTTGTATCATTGAAGTTAACTTGATTTGTTCTTTACTAAGTATAAACATCATGTCAACTTCTTTAATTTTTTCTGCCATTTTTAAATGTCATTATGTAAATTGCGATGAAACGTATTGTTCACTAGGATAAAGCTCATAAAGGAAAATCGCAATAGGATATTCAAACAGATTTGGTTCGATTATTTGATGGGCTTAGGTGGGATGGCTATACAGATCGTGATAGAACACCTTCTAGAAAACACAAATCGAGATCTCTTATATAACTAGTTGCAAGCCAATCACGATCTCTTATAAAAAATAAATCACGATCACTTTTATTTATGAAGGCCGAACATTACAACGATCTGTTTAGTGGCACTTGTGTGTTACACTTATTAAAAAAAGAATTAAACAATTAAAGAATGTCACGCTACAAAAAAGAATTATAGAATTACAACAAAAAATATAGAATTACAATAAATAATTATCGGGATAAAAAGAATTGCTATTGTTTATTCAGTAGCACTTGACGACTTAGATGGACTATGACATACAAATCATCTCTTTCTTTTTCTTGGTGAACTCTTTATCCTCGGTGGCCTCTTGGTTCCCTCGATCTTATTATAAACATTTGTCATCATCCGTACCAATGTATCATATTGTGACCGCATTTGTCTTCCCAAATTCCTCATCTGCTTTCGTAAGTACTTATTCTTCCTCTCCAACATCTCTAACCTTATGGTGGAGACTACCTTCTTTTTTGTGAATTGTGTTCGCTCCTCAACGTGTACTGCAACTGAGGTAATCGTTGTTGTAGTCGGAGGGAGACGATGAACATGTTTTCTATGCTGGGATGCGACATGATTGGGGACATGAGTGGGGCATAGGTTCCCAATATTCTCAATGTGAAGATTTTGACGCATGGTTCCCAAAATTTTTATAAATAGTTGAGATCATATTATCGTTCTTTATAATCATACGCTATGGCATGAATACCTTCTTTGTTCCAGCTATCCAATTGTTCCCTGTAACGTTCATGCCAATTCACATTCTTGGCCCCACTACTATTCATCTTCCTTCTCACTTACATAGGTTTTTTTGGGGTAGACTGTCCCAAGCCAGAATGTAGGAGAACTCGACTACCATGCTGCAACTCGACTTCATAATTGCTAAACAGCCAAATATCGCAGACATACTGTCTCGCAACCTCAGCAACAACCTCTTGGTCATCGTCCTCCTCATCTCTATACGGTTTCCACACAACCTTTACATTGGAGATTATAGTTTAGGCATAGACAATTATTCATGCTAATGGATGCTAAATATTAAAATTATTTATAATAACGAGTGCTAACTATTACTAAGAATGCTAACAATTACAACGACTTACACTAACGAAAGTTAAATGCTCAAAGGATAACGATTTGTACTAAGGAATACAAAAATTTGTAACGATCATTACTTCAGAATGTAAACAATTACAATGATTTACACTAATAAAAGTTAAATGCTAAAGCGATAACGATTTGTACTAAGAAATACAAAACCCTGCAATGATCATTACTTAAGAATGCTAACTATTACAACGACTTACACTAATGAAAGTTAAATGCTTAAGGGATAACGATTTGTACTAAGGAATATAAAATCCTGCAATGATCATTACTTAAGAATGTAAATGATTACAACGATTTACAGTACTAAAAGTTAAATACTAAAGCGATAACAATTTGTACTAAAAAATACAAAATCCTGCAACGATTATTGCTTAAAAATGCAAACGATTATAACGATTTACAGTACTAAAAGTTAAATGCTTAAGCGATAAGGATTTGTACTAAGAAATATAAAATCCTGCAATGATCATTATTTAAGAATGCAAACGATTACAACGATTTACAATACTGAAAGTTAAATGCTAAAGCGATAACTATTTATACTAACGAAGACAAAATTCTGCAGTGATGATTACTTAAGAATGCTAAACATTTCAACGATTTATACTAATGAATGATAAATGTTGAAACGATTGTAAATGATTTTAAACCATTTACCTCATTTAATTACAGACCATCTAAAATGAACTTAGAATTATCCTTCTTGACATTTATTCTAGCCCACTGACCGATCTTTGGAAAACCACAAATCGCAGAGCCACACTGAGGCCACAACGTGGCAATATGCTCTCACACCTATAAAATCAATATATTAGTAAGACTATAACCTTCAACGATCTTAGTCTACAACTACTAAATATGTAATAAATAATTACCTAGACAAATGGCCAAAATCCTACGATGGTTTTTGTACCCTTAGTCGCACAGTAAAGTTGATTGTACAAGTGTGAGGACATAACAACACCCCATGTATAGTTGTCGACTTCATCAAAGTCTTCTAAGAATTGCAGCCACAGGTAACTTATTCTCAAACCAGACAAATCAGAAAATAAAGTAAGTCCAAAAAAATAAAGAAGTTGCACTACTCTTGGTCAGCTCTTTTAGATGCACATATAGCGGATCGACCTTCCCATTTATTACGAAAAGACGAAACTTTCATCGATGTGGAATTGCTTCCACCAGAAATACATTAACCCAGTCCTCCATCGACATTCCTAGAAGGGTCGTGCACTTGTACCTTGCATTATAGTTTGAATCCCGTAATAGGACAACACTTTCATGGTACTTAAGACCCGTAATCCGTGCCACATCTTCTAGGGTCATGGTGATCTCAAAAGAATCAAACTGGAATGTGTTTGTCTTATGATTCCACTTATTTACTAGGTGGGTCATGGTGTTTCTGCATATTTCAAAATAATTCTGGTCCAAATGGCTGCCGAAATACATATTTTGTAATCGATCCGTCTGATATTCACTCAACTATCCATACCACGGTAGAACTACAGGTCATTGACATCGCCCTCTGAACTTTTCATCTGGTGGTCTACTTCTCTTCTGACCTCCCTATAACACAAAATGTCATATTATTCGTATCAATTGTAAATTAGTCTCATTTGTACTTTTACACGTCACTGTACATAGTAATCGCTATAAATAATAATTGTTGCACACACGCTATCACAATAATCACTATACATAGTAATCGTTATCATATTAATCGCTATACAAAATCATACCTATAACAGTAAATCGTTCACAATAATCGTTATCACAATAATCGCTATACATAGTAATCGCTATCACAATAATCGCTATACATAATAATACCTATTACAGTAAATCATTCACAGTAATCGCTATCACATTAATCGTTATACATAGTAATCGCTATCACATTAATACCTATCACAGTAAATCATGACAGACATGATCGATTTGCGTACCTTGGTCACACTTTTCTTCTCTTCATCCCCTCCCTCCATCTTCTGCCTTTCTTGTTGCTCTGTTGCCTTCCTCTGCTTTTCTACTTCTTTCCTCCTTCGCTCATTCGTCTCCCTCCTCTGCTTTTCAATTTCTTCCTTCCTTCCTTTCTATCTCCTTCTCATCCTCCTCTTGCTTTTTCCTTTTCCTTTTCTTCTCTTCCTCCTCCTACTTTTTCCTTTCCCTTTCCTTCTCTTCCTCCTCATGCTTCTTCCTTTCTCTTTCCTTATCTTCCTTGTCCTCTTTCTCCTTCCTTTGCCTTTCCTTCCCTTCCTCCTCCTCCTTCTTCTTTAATTGACTTTCCCTCTCCTCCTCCTCTCCCTTATTCTTTTTTTTTGCCTTTCCCTCTCCTCCTCCTTCATTTGCCTTTTCATTCTCCTCCTCCTTCTTTCTTTGCTTTTCCTTCTCTTCGTTATCCTTCTTCTTCATCATCTTTAGTTCTTCCTCATTCTTCCTTTGCTCTTTAGCCTCAATATCTGATGGATAATCATCATCATAATATAATTCCAATGCTTTGTCCCAATCTTTATCATTCTCAATCTTTATTATATTTTGGTACCTTTCATAACGCTCATATAGATGGATTTGCGGATAACTTCTCTAATAATCATCCCATAGAACGACAGGAGATTTCTTGTCTGACGAGCTTTAGACATTGCTAACCTGCGCAACACATAAATTTAACCGCATCATTATATGTTACAACTGTCTCCCCAAGTATATAATAAAACAAATTATCTCACTCGTTAAACAATCACCAACATTACAAATTGTTGCAATATTTGGCTTCATAAGTAAACATCGTTATAAGATTTAGCAAATTTAAGTACAAATCGAGGTAACTTCATAAATACACATTGCTAGTGCTTTAAATGTATAAATCGTTGTTCCTTCAAACTTACAAATCGTTGTATAAATCACAACCTTCATAAGTACATATTGTTGTAACGTTTGGCTTCATACATAAACATTGTTGTACGATTTATCAAACTTAAGTACAAATCATGGTAGTTTCATTAAATCGGTAATGTTTCAAATATATAAATAGTTGCTGCATCGAATGTACAAATCACTACTGATTTAAATGTATAAATCGTTCATGCTTCAAATGTACAAGTCGTTGTAGAAATTTAGCCTTCATAAGTACATATCGTTGAAATGTTAGGCCTTCATAAGAACAAATCGTGCTAACTATTTTTTGATACTCAGAAGGTGGATTGGTACAAATCAATTTGTTTCAGTATGAAAGTAAGTGTTATTTAGTATGAAGACGACCACCCAGTTGTAAGATTTAGCATTCAGATTTATAAATTGATTTGTTTGCATAACGAAACCTTGGTAATTCAATAGTAGAGAAGAAACACCCAGAAGATAGACGCAACCGATGGTGGCAATGATGCTGCCACTGCGCAGACGACGACAAAGGATGCTTTAGAGGCAACAAATGATGGCAAATGGTGCTCTGACAGTAGCAAATGATGGCAAAGAGTGCTTCGACAGCAGCAGATGACGACAAAGGGTGCTCCGACAACAGCAGATGATGACAAAGGGTGCTCCGATGCAGACGACGACAAATGATGCTCTGGCGGCAGCAGCCGACGACAAAGGAGGGTCCGATGGTAGCAGACGATGGCAAAGGGTGTATCGACGATGGAAAATGGTGCACCTGTTACAACAGATAGTGCAAAAGTTTACTGCTTAGGGAGAAAACAAAACGTTTGGACTTTGAAGAGTTAACATCATTTTCGAACCGCCGTTTCACTTTTCTAGATGGAGGATCTCGAACTGTCGCTTTTCTTTTTTGAATGGAGGGCATATTTGTCCTTTTCTTGAATAATCATTTCATGGCAAGAATGGCTCGAACTAGCATTTCACTTTTCTAGATGGAGGATCTCGCACCGTCATTTCACTTTTCTAGATGGAGGACATTTTTGTTATTTTCTCAAACCATCGTTTCATGGCAATAATGGCAGGAAAGGGTACTTAAGTCTTTGCAATTGCACTAGATTCTGATGCTAAGTGATGCCGACACACACAGGGATACAAGCCCCATGAGCTTTTATACATGGCGTTTATTGGGACATATAACCTGCTTCGCTTGGATAAGATGAACAAGACACATCAAAACAGTGAATAAGGCTCATTACGAGCCATTCATTTTAAACCATTCAGATGCCATCCATCCGAAACACATACTACAACGAGACAAAAAAATTAAAAGAGCGAGTCTCACCCAAGTGATAGGCCATCTCATTCATACAGGTTTGGATGTTGTTTATCTTGGGATCATCAGTGACATCCAAAGGAGCTCGGATGGTATTTACTATTACCGCTAGAACACACTCTGAACTGACTCGTCTTAATAACAAACGTCTATATGTAAAGGATACCAGTCCCTGTCCTAGCCTCGCAATTTATCCTTCCGAATTCGATCACACTCCAAGACTCTTAAATTGGCTACACTTTTTGGGACATTATTACACCCCTTAATAGAGGTGCACATGAACTGGGTTTGAGCCGAGCTTTGGCTCCAAGAGCTCGGGTCAACATACTTTTTGACTGCTTCAAGAGATTTGGCTCCAAAAAATCCCCTTTTGACAGTATGTGTTTCTCTCCTCCTTTTTCTTCTTTGCTCTTAACATCACTTCCTTCTAATGCTCAAGTTTTCATCTTTTTCTTCTTTACGATTATAGTTTGTTCCTTTGTTTTTGTTTTGAGTTGGAACCTAATGTATTTTTGTTTTTCTTAGACATATCTTCTATCATGAAAGAGAGTTTGAAGAAGACGTATCCGTTGGCCTCTGTCTTGAAAGGGAGAAAGTATGATACCCTTATTATTCTTGTTTTCCTTATGATCTTCTTCTCCAACTATAGTGCAGCTTTTGTCATCATAAAAAAATTATTGGAACTCTTTTGTTTTTTTTTTGGTATATTCAGTTGGTGTTCCTCAACTGAATGAGTTGTTTACCATCATTATTTGGGTTTAATTTATCTAAAAGTAGTTGTTATTCTTGCAACCAGGATGAGAAATTGATAGAGATGCCAAATGGCAAGTAAGTGAGCCCAATTTTTTTGACAAAATCGTCTTTACAGGGTATTCTATTATGTCTTGGACTTCACCAGATTTTACACATTAATTTGAATCATTTTCAATAATTTTTATAATTTTTAAAATGACAAATCAAATTAGTGTTGCAACAAGGACAAAAAATTATGCTTTGTTGCAACAGTTGTTTTGCCCTAAATACTGACTCAAACGAGACTAAATAAGATTTTAAAATCAAGCTTTGGAGGTTTAGAACATTCTAGTATTTTTATTTCTATTTTTTGAATTTATATTGTGGAAAAAATATTTTTTTTTCAAAACTAGTTAGATTAAATAAAGAACAAAATGTCAGAGATTTCAAAACTCATAATGTATTCAATATCCAAGATCAATGATGACAACAAAACATAATCAAACATAATTAAAGATATTTTAAACCTATATACAATGCTATAATAATTATTTAGACTTTGTCATGCTTACACAATTAAAATATCAACCTGCTTCATCTCTAAATCATGAATCTATTTAAATAAATATGTACTTAACCCTTAATCATATGGAATCAATCAAAGCAAATAAATCATGAATTTTTAAAGGTATTAACATATTGATTATCATTATTAACATGAACTACATTAACTAACATGCTCTTGTGAATCTATTTTGATCATTAAATGTCAAACTCCAAACCAATTTTGTCTAATTCTCCTACAGAATGATTTTGCATTATTTAACATAGATATAAATAAATTCCAGAATTTATAACATATTCTTGCATCATACTAATCTAATAAATCAAGATCTACCCAAAATAATATAGAACCTAAGCCTTCCCAAACCGGTTTTTGATTAAAGGCTTAAAAATCTAGTTTTTTTTATAAACCGATTTTTCTCAAAAACCCATGGTAATAATGATTCATCAAAAATAATTTTTTAAAAGTGAAAATCATCTTTTTAATGATGTTTCAAGGTTTGATCCACATTGACTCATATCTGCAAATCAATCTTACGCATAACTCATACGTTTAGATCAATTCATGTCTACGTGATTGATGCATCTACCTCTATTCGTGATTTCACATCAAGATCCTTTGTCCTTACGCTCTAACATTTTTACCTGAGCAAGGTACCTTAAACTTCAAGAATTTCTCCTTCAAAGTTATGATATATTGGTTGTTGAACTAGCCCCTTTGATGAAGACACAAAGAAGAATGAGACTAGAGAGAGAAAAAGAGGAAAGCCCAATAAATCAAAAAGGGTGGGATGCCCCCTAGGGGTCCCCCTTTATAGCTCCATGGGCTTAGCCAAAGTTTCTAAAAACCCACCCCACTCTCTATACTTACTTTTCAATTTTTTTTTCTCTATTTTCTTTCCTTTTTTCTATTTCCCTTAATCTTATTTTCTTTTTTCTTCTTTCTTTAGCTTTATTTCTTCTTTGTTTTATAAATTCTAGAATTCATACAAGTAGGTAGGGACATCCTATGTGGGTCCCTCTACTTGCCTTGTTAGCCACATGAGTCCAACTTGGACTCACGACTCTCTTGTCAAGCCTTGATTTTACTTTTTTTGGTAAGTTTTGACATTTTTATTATATTTTAAATGAATTTCAAATAAATACAAGGTTTTAGAAAGCAATGTCCAGCCAAGGGGGTGTGGGCCTACCTTGGGGGCCGTCCCACCCTCTTGGATTATCTTACTTACTTAATTAATTAAGTTTGATTTAATTTACTAAATCTCTTAATTTCTAATTTGCATTTTAGATCTATTTTAAATATTGGATTTCATTCCTAATCCAAATCCAAATGGTTTCAAACCTAATTTGGATATAACTCTACATACTAAATCCAAATTTATTTGTAATTAAATCAAAATCTAAATTCTATTTAAATATCAATTTGTATGAATTTAACCCTGAGTTAATTTCGAATCTCAATATAACTCTAGTTAAAATTTAAATTCAATTGAGATCAACTTTTTTAATGATTAAGTCAATTAATTATAATCTCAATACATACTTTAATGAATAAAATCTTTAAATTAAACATAAAAATCATCTTTATTTATTAAAATAATTATCAAAAAATTAAAAGTATTAAGATTGATCACCACCAACGAGTGTCTACTTGTATGATAGGAGAAATTAGTGCACGTCACCTTGTGTTGGGCCGTTTTATGTTTAAAACCCCATGGTATGGTTGTATAACGGTCATCATGCTGGCTGCGTAAAACTCTGAAGCTAGGACCCTACTTCCAAACATGCGTTGTTCTTCTCACCGCAAATTTTCTGTGTTTTTGCTCTTTTGACGTGGTGCAACAAGTTGCAAATTTCTGAAAAATCTGTTATTGTCATGAGGCGCTTCAATTTTTCTGCCTACTATTTCCATTCTACCCTTGAATAATCAATTGATTAAGTTCTTAATTAAATTGTTTTCTAGCCTGGCATTGCATTGAAAATGCTAATGTATCTAATGAGATCAAGACACATTTTTTTTTGTGTTATTCACTTGTCATTCAATTGCACAAAATCAAAATGTTATCAAAATGCAATGATATCATATAGCCATTTAAAGATCTTTCAAATGACCAATTAAACTTAAACAACTACATAGCAAAGCCCTAGAACACACACACCTGCACCCACAATATATGACATAACCTTGGATGTGTTATTATTATTATTATTTAAGGCAAGCTCGGGTTAGATAGACCCCTACCAGTTATACAATTGTCTGATCTAAATCCAAAACTGTCAGACTAGATCTAGAATTAGTTTTTATCTGGATCCATAATTGATCAATTCAACTATGAATTTGATCCATATTCAATTATAAGGTGAATTCAGAATTGATTCGAATAGTCTTAAACTGGATCCAAATTCAGTTCTGATATAGTTTCAATATTGTTCCATCCAACACCATACTAGATTCAGACTCAATTATGTCTGGATTCAGTTTAATTTGGATCAATCCAGATCAACTGGATCGAACTAGACCTAGATTTAGTCTGGTCTAGTTCAAACCAAACCCAAACAGAGAACTGAGACCTTATCAGATCTGACTCAGTCCGATTCAGTCAGAACTGGTTCAATCGACCGAGTCGAGTTTGAGAGTCATTGACCAGACTTGGTCTGGATTGATCTGGACTGAGTCGGTCTTGGTCAGACTCGACCCGGTCTGGATTCACACCCAGACCGGTTCGATCGGGCAAGACCGAGTTTTTTTTTTGTTTGGTTCAGTCTAAGTCACACAGAGACCGACTCAAGACCCGACAAACCTGACTCGGTCTGGTTTACACCCTAGACCAAGTCGGTTATGTCTAAGTCTCGCTTGGGGTTAAAGCGAAAGGGGCACAACCCCTTCCTGAATTCTCCCTCCCACCATAGAGGTGGCCGACAACCTTTGGTTGCAGGCCTCTCTCTCTCTCTCATGAGCATAGAAACTCACGGTGAAGGCTCTTTATAGATTCCTCACAGTGGGTGAGGATAAGCCTCACACTCTTACGTGATGATCGGGGGAGGAGGTATATCCTCACCCCCTTTCCACCATGAGTGGGGGAGACGGTTGGGGAACCATCTTTCCCATCAGTTCGGGGTACTTTTGTTATTATTATATTTTTTTTACTCACCTTCCCCACCCAACATTGTCACATGGGTTTTACACCTAGTCAGGCAGCTCGCCACTCCCAAGGCTTGGCCAAACGGATTTGAACCTGGATTTTCTGATGGTGAAAAGTTCATACTAGAACCACTTTTTGACATATCAAATATTTGATGGATTTGGTAGCAAAAAAATCAAAACCATATCTGCATCCGATTATAATCAGATATGGTTTTGGATTACCAAACACAACTAAATGAAATTGAATTCGGTCCGATATTAGATAAAATCCCACATTGACATCCCTACCCGCCTCACTTTAACAAAACGCAGGTTAACGAGTCGGATCGGACCTGATTCTATCTATTCACCTGTTTTATTTTGATTCAAATTCGGACTTAAAACGATAGGTTCCACGTTTTGGTCTGCTTCTACTCATTGGAGCTCTTACCTGGCTGCTCCCAACATACCTAAAAAATTTTGTGGGCCCCCCAAAGATAAATGAAATATATTGTTTATGTCTGGGCCGCCCAATAAATGTTTCTGGGTCTGTCCCTGCCTGTATCCATCCATATTAGCTTCGGTCAAATTGGAATCGGGGTGAGATCTAACCCAGTTGCAACCTATGTGTGATCCTACTGGTTAGTCCCACCATCCTGCATGATAGAATATTGAAGATGGCATGCAGAATAACACCAAATTTGTAGATGGGACGGAATGGAGAAACTTGACTCTTAAAGCTGATCCCGTGCAGTTGGAGTAGCGCTTGATGACGATGCTAACGATGAAACTAGCCATCGCATGTGCTATGTTGGTTCCTTCTCATTTAAGTGGCCTCACCTGTTGAGTCTTCTTGCATAAAGAAGTCAAATATATATATTTTTATAGTCAATCTCGGGTTAGGCAAACCCCTACATGTTCATTGATCTAATATTTGTTGTGATTTATATACAAAAATTCACATTTCTGTCAATGGGTGCTAATCTCGGGTCAATCTTCCTCTTGTTAGTTGTACTAGGTTTTTAACCAAAAGATGTGCTTTACAGTAACTCTTGTCTGCATGCTTTATGCAAGTACACCAGAGGAAAAAAAGACTTACGTTTGCTTTGGTCACATGTGGGGATGAACATTTACAACTGATGTAGAAGTTGATATTGTTGATTCCAAAGTCTACCTTGTGTCCAACTTTTACAAGATTCAAGGCAAAACAATCACAGTTGGCAATCACAATCACAACTTGTACTTTTCTCATGTTTCACTAACCTTGGGAAAGTGTTGTACAGGGTCCTGAGAAAGTCCAAGAATCACAAAGCATTGTAAACATTAGTGTTTCCTTGTTTGTGATGGTTGCATAAGATTTGGTACTTTTTGAGGTTGATGTGTATGTTGGCAAAGTACTTATTGAATTTTCTAAGGGCACATTTGAAAGAGAGAAAAACCCAGGAAAAAAAAGTTTTGCCTATGAGAGTTTTTGACATGAGAAGTTTTGAAAAAGAGTTTTTCCCTTGTTTGTGTAGCATGAGAAAAACAAAGTGAAAAAAATGTGAAAAATGAGAGGGAGGAGGGTGGTGGCGGTGATGCTTAGATGGTGGGTGGTGGTGGTGAGATGGATGGTGATGAGTGTATAAATAAATTTTCCCATGGAGGAATGTTTCTCATCAAAAAAATGTATTTTTTAGAAAAAGTCTCTTGTTTGGAAGGGTCGGAAAATCCGTATGAATTTTTCATTTTGCATCACTTTTCCTACATCCTTCTTGCTTCCAAAAGTGCCCTAAGGCACGTTTGTTACACCTCCATGATGGGCCCGACTTTCATGTGAAACGCACCCCCGGGGTAGGGGGGGCGTGGTTGTAACTCACGCCTTCATACGAAAGCTATTATTCTATGTGAATGCCTATAAGCCCCACACACCGGAAAAGCGTTTGTTTCAGCTCCTTGTGGGAAAGAGGGCCATGTCGTACGAAAATATGCCTCTTCCCTGGGAAATTCACGTGAAGGGTAAGCTTTATGCATCTTTTGGTTTCTTCCCAACAACGAGTTGAATCAAAGTTGCCACAAATAAGTGTATTGGTCCCCCGAGTCCCTTGGATTTATTTAACTTGTGGTTGGTAATGCACTTATGAGTACACAATTAATAAGATGTCATCAGCTTGAAATGAGACTAGTGATGGTTACGTTGGTAAAAGCCTCACAAACTTGGTTGAGATTGTAGTATTACTTTTAACAGGGCACGTGCTTAGCTGAAGCCTGAAGGTTATTCATTTGAATATGAATTAACCTAGTTATTTCAATAGCATTAACCCAAAATCCATAGAGATTGCTAAGGTTGGCCGCAACATTAGAAAGTATATGACAATATCCAGAGACAAAAAGCAGCACATGATTCATCTAACACTCGGGCACTTCATCTTCTCATCCGCCTGAACCAAAATTCACGCTAAAGCCAAAGATAGTGGATGTAGGAGCCTGGACTGCGGTAAAAGTTAATGATCTTCATAAAAGGAAAGAAGCAAACAAGTTGGCAAACAACAGAATACAATAATTGAAATGGATGAGAAAAAAATTGATTGTATTACTCCAGATCTCATTATGTTCAGAACAATGGCTCTCCGAGAAACCTCATCCACCTCACTTACATGAGAATGATTGTAAGATACCACACAAGATGTAAAAGTAGAATATGGCAGAATGGAGGTGAAAGGGAATGATGATGCAACAGAGTGTGTAGGCAAGAATAGAACTAATTTGACCTTTAATATCATGCAAATTCTCAGATCTTGCTGCTGCAGTCCAGTGTAAGCTGCTCTTTGTTGCATCTGCAGTTTAATCAGGTTGTTTATGAAGGAAACCGAGGCCCCATAAGAACTTAGACAGGTGTTGAAGACCCCATTCAATATCATTATTTAAGACAGAAGCAGCTGGTCCCATGTTATCATCTCCTGCGGAAGGAAAGTTTTCTTCATTCCCTTGGTGATTCATCATTGCTAGCTCTTCATCCTGCTTTCCGTTGGATGACTGCTCTTCGTGCTTGTCACAGGACTTATTTGGAGATGGTGGAGACTTGTAGAAGAAAAAGAAAGGACGTCAAGGCCCATCACTAGTCAACAAAATGGATGCACATTTGGTTTTCTATTGCATAAGAGAATCGCCCAACAAAATTTGAATAAGAAATCAGAATAACCAATAAATGCATCACAAAAAAGGCCATGTCTGGATTTACGTATTAATCAATCGATTTTGACAAACTGAAAAAAGCTCAGCATCTGAACTAAGATCATCTACATTCACATGAACACCCTCAAGCTCAGTGAAAAGCTCAGAGGTGCCACCAGTAGTTCTTTCATATGCATCAAGAAGGCACAGAACATATAAAAGCACCAATTTTCATGTAAAAATGGAATGAGGAACACACCATGAAAATCTAGGGACATGACAATGAGGAAATTCACATTATCAAACATTTACCTTGGCTTGGTTATGATCAACCTCATGATAAGGGTCAATAGCAGTCAACTGCTCCCCAATAATAGCAGAAATTTCAACTTCTATTTTTCTTTCAGCTTGTACAGAAGTGTCTTCTCCCAAACCAAATATGGACGTGGAAAATAGACCTGGAACTAGAACAGGACCTTCAGCATTCTCAATGCAGTCATCCATCATGGTCTCGTGGACCTCATCCATGCCACTGCTCTTCCCTGCTTCTGCTGCGAGAATTTGTATGAGTGGATTCTCAGGCAACTCCTCTATTGCTTTTTGAAGTTCAGGGGAATCCCAATCTTCTTCAATTATAATAGTCCTCTGGGTTTTCCACAGCTTTAGAACCCGATCTGGACCAGGTTGCCACTCAATTTCTCCAGATACTCCTTTCAGTATGAACTTGAACTGAGTTTTAGTTTCCATATGGATATCCTGTTTCGGTATGCAACCATTAGTCTAACAGGAGAAACCTCACCATGAAGTCTACTTTTCTTTCTTTTTCTCTCACCTGTTCTACTGTCCAGATGTGGGCTTCTGCCCAGTCCATAGGAATGGCTGCAGATGGATCCCATGCACCAAATATTGGATCTTCACCAACCAGAAAAAATTGTTGTCCGAATAAGCATTCTCTTTGCAAAACAAATCTGACATGGACAGTCGCTTCACCTGTTATCACATGAACAGAGAGTGGATGTTTATGCAATGATCAACGAATAAACTTTACAATCAGATCCAATTTAGAAGATGCAAAGGCATCCTACTTGTTTCAGGAGATCCAGAGCCAACCTGAGGAAAAAAACACAAAAACCAAAATGAAGAAAAAGTAAGGAACAATAGTAGGACTGCAAAAAGTCGAAGGCTCTTAGTGAATGGAAACTATAGATCATAAAGCAAACGTTGACATAAATTATCAACTAAATCTATAGCAAAAGACAAGTTACAGCACCAAGTGCAAAACCCCTGCCATTTCACAAACAGCTGTCTAAGTTGAGAGTTATTAATCAACATGGGCTGCTTCCTCACTGATCGAAAAAATTACGAACCAAGAGTCTGGCAAAAAGACCTCGCAAACTGCTTTCTTTCTTTATAGCCTGGATCTTATTTCTGGTTAGCTACAGACATGATTTGTCAATATTTGCATATAAATCCCTAACTACAGAGCCATCCCATACATTGGTATTAAATTCAACACCAATTACCACCAGGTTCCTCATTAATCTTTGATTGTTATAACAAGCCACAATACCAATCACATGTTTCTTGATTGTGACAGGCTGACTAACTCTAACCACAACAACTTATAAAGGTTCAGTTCCATTCCTGCTGTGCCTGGATGCAACCACCTTACCTGGATTTACGAGATAAGCTGTGATACTATGTTCTGCTCCCCAACTCCATAATACACACCCCAGCCTATTCCCATTTAGCAAGACAAGTGGGTGATCCAAACACGTCCAGCCTGTGATTCCAGTTACTTGACCACTTGTTGCCCTCTTAGTTTCGTGGAAATAAGAACCATCACCCACTAAGATCAGATGTAAAAGTTCATATGTTCCATTGCCATTTTTTAACAACATTCTTGGTCCTCACTTGTCATTTCCCAAATAAAACCAATTGGACTAGATTTTTTCGGTCATTTTCAGCTATTTTTACAACAATTGCATGTTAAAATCATGGTTGGATTGTCCCATGAATATTAAAATGTCCAAGAAAACTAAGATTTCAATCACCCACAAACCAAACATCATTATTCAACCAACGCAACCCACATTCGATTCAAAATGACCTTATATATGCTAGGTACATTATTCATATATAAGTTAAAACCATCCTAAAGCATCCAGCACAGATATACATACTCAATTCAAAGACAAGAAGTATGTTACTGCACATGCATCTCAAAGAAAGATGCAAAGAGAGAGGCAGAGGAGAAGATGAACCGGAAGAAGAAGGGATTCAAATGGGCAGATATCAATCTTGAAACAAAATATAGCATTCTTTTCCCATGTTTATGACCAACCGCACGCTCAATTCGAAGAACCAATGAACTAAGTTTGCCAAAATTTCCCCAAACACGTCCAGCCTGTGATTCCAGTTACTTGACCACTTGTTGCCCTCTTAGTTTCGTGGAAATAAGAACCATCACCCACTAAGATCAGATGTAAAAGTTCATATGTTCCATTGCCATTTTTTAACAACATTCTTGGTCCTCACTTGTCATTTCCCAAATAAAACCAATTGGACTAGATTTTTTCGGTCATTTTCAGCTATTTTTACAACAATTGCATGATAAAATCATGGTTGGATTGTCCCATGAATATTAAAATGTCCAAGAAAACTAAGATTTCAATCACCCACTAACCAAACATCATTATTCAACCAACGCAACCCACATTCGATTCAAAATGACCTTAGATATGCTAGGTACATTATTCATATATAAGTTAAAACCATCCTAAAGCATCCAGCACAGATATACATACTCAATTCAAAGACAAGAAGTATGTTACTGCACATGCATCTCAAAGAAAGATGCAAAGAGAGGGGCAGAGGAGAAGATGAACCGGAAGAAGAAGGGATTCAAATGGGCAGATATCAATCTTGAAACAAAATATAGCATTCTTTTCTCATGTTTATGACCAACCGCACGCTCAATTCGAAGAACCAATGAACTAAGTTTGCCAAAATTTCCCCAAAATAACAAAAAACAGACTTTCCAAAAGACCACAAGAGACCAAGAAAGTGAAAAAGCGAAAAGCTAGTGCTCGGAATATGGCTTTACACCGTAGACCAGCATAACACGAGTGGAACGAACATAATCTTTTAGACAAACAATGCCAAGAAAAAAGAACCCATCATCAAATTTAGAAGCGAGCAAACCGAAATCGAAACCCAACCCAAAGAGGCCGCAAGAAACACAACAACGAGTACCTCTTTTCCGTCGGACGGATCGGGAGAAGGAGGCGACGACGACCATGGTGGAGATGATCGGAGAGGCCCGGTGATTATATGTCTCGGCTCAAGATGAAAGCCCCCACCACCAGTACGAATCTTTGGAGGAACGAAGCTATGAAAAGCACGATAGCTGATGCTTCGAACAAGTGTAAGTGAGGGAGAGGGCGAGGGACGATCTCTTCCGACACCTTCGAGAAAGGTCGTTGATGAGCAGAAGCAACCCAGAACTTCCATCGAAAGACCTTCCCTTCGTCTTCTTGCTCTCCAACTAGAAGAAATGCAGCAAAAGAGAGAGAGAGAGAGAGAGGAACAAGAACCTCAGTGGCGGAAATAAAGCGAACCAGGTTATATGTTACCCCCGAGTTACCCCGAATAGGGCATCTCATGCTCGAGAGTCCCAAAAAGCACCACCATGTTTGTCTGGTATCCCATGTATGTTTGTCAGCATTTATTTGCAAAGACTTAAGTACCCTCTCCACTGTTGTTGAAAAAAAAATGACGATTATAGAAAAAGAGTTGTTGTAAAGACTTAAGTGC